>NC_072732.1:33302682-33464925 GCF_026930045.1 Uloborus diversus
CTTGGAAACCAGATACTAGCATGACCAGAAACTAGGAGCCCGGCCCTTGGGTCTGCCGTGGCCCTGGACGGCCCTGAAATGAATTGGGAAAGAAAGCAGGAAGTCCTAATAAGCGTCTAAATTTCAAATATGCTTTGCAGCTAAAATGAGAACTAGAATTGCTTTTTCTGTATTTCTTCAAATAGTTCACTCGTTTAATAGTTACAAAATTAAGAATGGAAAAAAAAAAAAAAAAAAAAAAAAAAAAAAAAAAAAAAAATTGGTATTTTCCTTTTCTGACAGTAGAAAAAAATTCTTCTGCTTTATGTTGCAAAACAATTTGTGTTTCTGGGGGGGGGGAGTCAGGCCCCCTCTAGATACGGCTCTGATTAAGACAGAAGTCCTAGCGGGTTCTTTAGTGTCGCCATCTACTTAAAGAAGTTGGAACGAATAAAGGAAATTCAGTAGCATTGTACTACTATTTGACACTTCACAAATTACTTGGCAAATTTTTTTATTTTCGACAATCTCATAGACATTATTACTTCTTTTTTTGGGGGGGGGGAGAGGGGTGATAGAGGATTATTTTTGAATTAACATTCTTCTGAGCAACTAGAGAGGTGAAAAGTTCAAAAGCATGAACATTTTTAGTAATTTGGGGGATCTAATTTTCTAGAAAAAATGTGACTATAGCAACAGCAAAAGTTCTTCTGGCTATGAAATAGCCACTAGAATCACTGTTAATCCTAATGCCTTCATCCATGCAGAAGAAATCGTACTGTGTATTGGAATACGATAAACATCATCATTGTTTTGTACTTTCTTTACTCAAAGACATGTTCTTATGAAATTTGGTACACAACTATTGTATAACCACAGGATCGAACGGTGGGTTAAACAGTTTCAGGTCGTTGACCCATCTGTCTTTAGTCACAAAAAGCACGGAACCCTAGTGGGAAGTAGGGAACCCCCTAAATACTAAAAGAGACCCCTGAATCGGGAGCCCTCCAAAACAGAAAAAATATCCCACCTAAATATTTCAATGGCGTGGTCTGCGCCATGGCCCTCCTTCCTAGATGGGCAACCTTGAGAAGTCTCCCCTTTAATCGGTCAAATAGTATATCCAAAAAGCCAAGTTTTTGGGATTTTTATTCCGAGAAAATCCACTCCAGATTCCACATTTGTACCCGGATATTATACTTATGACCTCCTCCAAAACGAGAAGCTGGATCCGCACTTTGCATTGTACTGGGTTAAACGATATACCATTGTTTTGTTGCACATCGAGATTCTCAGATCTAACCTCTTGTTATTTTTCCTAAGGAGTTTTATTAAAGTGCATTTGTTTCTCAATTTTCTATGTACTTTTAGTCTTTGAAGTTTTGGGGGATTAGAAGCAACACTATACCAGTAGATAACTAAGGTGCTCGAATCCCTAATGGGGATTTTTTAAAAAATGTCCCGTGCGTAACACTAAGTTTTTTATTTTATTCAAGTAACTATGAATTAAATATGGGATTAGCTGTTATGCTTTGATCTTATATTAAAGCATATATTATTCCTCAACAACATTATTTTTTTAAGGCTTTGGTTAGCTGGGAAAAATAAAAAAACTTAGCATTACTGTCCAACCACGGATTGTATGGAATTTTCAAACGTCCAGATAAGACGAATCTATCTGAATGTGAGGGAAAAGTAAACATTTGATGCCGGTATTCCGCTCATTTGGATGAGATCGCTTCTGCAAAAGCTGGCATCGCTAAAAAATAATAGATTCGTCCATTTCCGGCTGTAAAACGGAAGTTTGTATTTCCATACAATCCGTGGTCAGACAGTACGCACGGGACATTTTTTCGAGAGTCGCCTAAATAAAGATTCTCTAAGACGAGTTTGGCAAGAACTGGAATACTGCATACATAGGCATGAGTATTTACCTTGTAATCGGATGGGCATATGTAGAACATCTATAGAAACTTGGATACAGTGGCGTACCTGTGGGGTCTAGCGCCCCCGACGAACTTTAGGAATGCCACCCCCGCCGCAGCATTTTATTAAAAATTCAACAAAATCAATAATATTAGCAATTCAATTGTGAAACATTAATAGTGTTCGTACTTGAACCCAAAAACAGTACACATTTTACAGTTCTATTTATAGGAATGCATTTTTCTTTTTTCAAAAGGGCATTAATTTTGATTTTTTTTTATTTTAATAAAAAAGAAAGAAAGAAAAGTAAAGTACAGAATAGTAAGAGTACAATAAACATAATTTACACATTTACTAAAGGCAGGAAAAATAATTTTAAAAGAAAATGCAAAACAAATGTTAAAACATTTTCTTGTATGATTAGATTGTAGTACGAGGTTCTAGTATTATTAGATTCTAGAGCAAGATTAGAGAGAGAGTGAGAGAGAGAGAGAGAGAGATTCTCTAGTATGATTGGAAAATTAAACGAAGTATAAAAAGTAAAACTTTTGTCGGGGTCTTATATAAGGCGAAGCCGTCGAGGGCCAAAAAATGGTGTGTGAGTGTATGTAGGGGGAGATGAAAAGTCCCTTATCTTTGTCAAACTCATATACGAGTAGAGAGAGATGGAGAGTGGATTCAGCTTCTGGTTTTGGAGAGAGAAATGAGTCATTACTAGACATAGATCTAATTATTAACAATATGAACGCATAAAAGATTTAAAAATTTGCTCAGAAACAGAGGGACCGGGGAATTTACTACCGGAAAATGTTCGAAATTATTTTTTTTTAAAACGCATAAGACTTTCTTTGGAAATGTCAGGTGTTGGGGAAGGAGAGGTTTGGATACCGTCCCTCGGTAATTTTTTGAAATTGATACTCTAAAAACGCAATTGTAGATTATCGTCAACAATTCTATTAGGAACAGAGGGACACGAGGGTTCTCCTCCCTTTCGGATAGGGGGCTCTGTAGCATTGGTGGGTTGTGTAATACAGGCCCGCGCCAAGCCTGATCGGCGCAGTTGTGCAAATGTTTTTTGAGCGCCTTTATGCAGTCGCATCCGGGAAAAAAATGTAGTTAACACCCGGAGTGAGGTTTTGTAGACAAATATAAAATGGGGAAAAATACTTTAGGCATTTAATTTATTAAAGAACAATGCGTAAATATTTAATTTTTGAATACAGTGTACGCTTTTTCTTCATGTCTGGAAGTTATTTCGAATTCAATAGCTCCTCTGATTTGCTAATGCGTTTTGGAAAAAGGAAATCTATTAAATATCAAAGTTAAACGCCTCCCAAAAAATCTCTCTAATCTCTATCTGATGGATAATTAATCAAACTACGCCTATCAAAGTATGACAAGCGAATATACTGTTTTTATTTCTAAACTGAAGTATCACAATGTAGAGAATGTTCCACCATAAAACCTGAAACTAATAATTCTAAAGTACAGAATCGGTAAAATGATGCTTTTTTAAAAATGTACACAAATAATTAAAGAAAAGGAGAGGGGGGGGGGATTCGAGTAATTATGGTCATGTTCAGTGCCGGAATGAACGTCGATTTACGCCGGCGCCCTAGACCTAACTTCGTGATTACGACCCACCTTACATTTCTGAAGTAAGCCGAAATCGTATCCCCCGCCCCAGTGGCGGATCCAGCCGATTGTTTTGGGAGGGGCCATCCGAAATTTTTGAACAAACTCCGAACTCCCCAGAAATTTTATTAAAATGAAGTTTTAATAACTCAATTTTCGGGGTATCGGGACATTAGATGAGGGGGTGGATTTAGGAATCTCCCTTGAAAATGTTTCAAAATTTAAATAGCCGAGTAATTTTTGAAAATTAGGAAAATAAAAACGCATTTTGTCTTCTTTTGATGATATACCGAGAAAGGTCAGGTTTCAGGTACTGGCCCCAAAATACTTTTTGAAAATAAAGCTTAGAACCAAAATATTCTGTCATTATACATTGAGAAGTTAGAAGAGGAGGGATGCTCTTTAAGCTCTTCAGCTGTCCATCCTAAAAATGCACCTTTAGGTAATGTTTGCTTACATTTAAGGAAGAGTGAAGGTGCTTAGAATCCTTCCTTCCTAGAAATATTTTGCATTTGAGGCTCAAAAAATTCGATTTTTAACTATTTTTATACATATTTTAGAAAGGGATGGAAAATTCGTGAGCTCCTCCAAAAACCTCCTTTTAAAGCTATCATCACGATATAAACTAGGGAGGGAGGGGGTCTTATCAAAGATCGTTTGTAATTGAAGTCCCAAAAATTTTTATTTAAGTTGCTTTTAAGCAAGTTAACTGATAAGGGCTGGATAAGCTAGTTTCCGTTGACATTTTTGCCAAATAAAAGACTTAAAATGGAATTTTTTGCTACATATCAAGGCATTTGTGAAAGGGCATGGGAAAATGGTTCTCCCCCTAGTTTCGAAATTAAAGCCATAAAAACGAAAATTTAGGCTCTCTTTGGTCTTGTGAACAATAGGTATACTCTGAGAACAGCAGCATTTAGAGATCGTCCAAGTGTCTGTAGTTGGAATCAGGAAATGATGTAAAAGATGTAGAAAAATTTTAGAAATAAAAGTTTTGTTTTGAGGGTAGGGACATAATTTATCTCCCAATTAAGGCTTATGCTTCTTTTTCAGTGTAACACATGTGTTAAACTTTGTTATCTTCTCATAATATTTTTTTTCTTAGAAAAATTCCTACAATCACAAGGCTTTGGGAGGGGCCATGGCCCCCATGGCCCCCCTCTAGATCCGCCCCTGCCCCCCCTCACAACGTTTAACAAGGTAAGGCAAAGGATTATGTTTTTATTTCCTCCGAAGATTTTTGGAAAGAGTTCGGGATGCTCGTCTTGAAAATTTTCCGAAATTGAAGCTTTATAAATGAAATTTTAGGCCACCTAAGTCGGTTTTACGGAAAGTAATGGGATTCGGAACTCGACCGGTAATTTTTCGAAACTGAAGTCAAACAAACGCATTTGTAGGTCATCTTTGATTATGGTAAGGAGAAAGATGAGTTGAGGGATTCTCGCCCCCCCCCTTTAAAAATTAAAGTCTTAAAGACGAAAATGTTGATGATCTTTAATGATTTTGGGGGAGGGCGTTAGTCGCGGGAACCCTCTACCGCAAATTTCTCGACATTTGAAGTCTTAAAACGCAACTTCAGAGCATAATTTTTTGTTTGGGGGGGGGGGGGGGGAAATCGGTGACTCTAGCGCAGAAATTTTTCAGAATCGAAGACTAAAAAACAGCAGGACGCACCTTTTATCACGTTATGGAAATGGATGGGTTTAATTATTCCTCCCCAGAAAATTTCCCAAATTGAACATCTAAATACGCAATAGGAAGCTATCTTTGATGACATTAGGAAGGGATTAGATTCGGTAACTCTCTTCCGTAAATGTTACTAAGTGGAAGTAATAAAAACAAAATTTTAGATGCTTTTTTAATAATGTTGGAGGAGGGCAGAATTGCGCTCTCTGGGAAAAATGTCAAAATTGAGTTTCTAACAACGAAACTTTAGACAATTTTTGATGAGATGGGGGGCAGGGCTGAAGTCAAGGCCACCCTGTGAACTCACAAGTAAAGTAAACAATATACAAATGTTCTTACCGTATTTTTTTTATGTATGATAACATGAAGCAGTTGAATTATCACGAACAATAGTTTGAAATCACCAAAAGACATATTTCACAAAGTCTAATACAACAAACTCGCCTAGAGAACCGAAATGGGGAACAGCGAGTTCAAGAAATTCGTCTCGTATTCTCAACCGTATGTACTATCGAAATAGCATCCACGGCTCCACATTAGGAAGAAAAATGCTAATGCATGCATTAAAGTAGCATCACGTGCTTTTAGTGTAACAAACTTTTGCGCTTTTGAATAGTATGTTTATACACAACAAGGCAATAGTTTTTTCTTTTAGATAGACATCGAGACCGATTGTTTGTTTCAATCAGCAGTACAATTTCATCACCACCATTAGATATAATGAAAAGGTAAATTCAAGTTTTTTGTTTGGAGATTTTTCCCCCATTTGGAGCATTTTGAATCGGTAGAGATCAGCGCCTTTTTGACTCTGGCGCCGTCGTGCTTCGCACGACCTTGCACATAGGGACGGCGCGGCCCTGGTGTCATACCTCTTGGGTGGTTAACGCCTTTAATTTAATGTTTTAAAAGTTCAGTATGACACAAAAATTACCACTTGATATTTACTCTAAAACTTCCGAAAAAATACCCAAAACAGCAATTTTTAGATGCCCTCCATTCCGAAACCCGACGCACAATGGGGTGGGACTTCTTACCTGTTCTTATTGGGAGGGTAATAAACAATTTGCAACAGGTTTGAGCTTTTTTTTTTTGGATGTTTGGGTCCGAGCCCTATTTTTACTGTACTATTGGTTACATCCTCCATAAAGGTGCAAAAGAGACAAATATAAATTTAAGAATGTATAAAATTCACCAGAATCCCCGGAGGGAGTCTGAGTAAATTTTTTTATTCCTCCTGCCCTTAATCCGAACATGTTGATCTTGGGAACATTACTTTTGAAATTCAAGACAATAGAATGGAAATGCAAATAAGGTGATGAAATCTTACTTTCGTCAACTTTTCTCCCTTCGGGCTCAGACGCTTTTCTGTATTATTCTTTAGCTGGGGTATCGATTTGTGACGTCTTTTCTGACACTTTTCAGTCATTAAGAAGCGCAATTAAATTGCCCTCAAGAACTGTTCAATGTAAAGTTAGTTGGACCCCAGAAGTGAAATCCCGTTTAAGTTCTCTAATCACCGAATTGGGAATGAGTGGTTCTTAAGAAGGCGTTAGAAAATGGAATTATTTTAACTGCATTGATGCGAAAACATTGCTATCAGAATGAATAATTTGTTTAGTCCTTAAGGTAGAAGCTTAATGTTGTAGTTATTATGATACGTCAGAAATATTCGGTGCGTTGTGATTAACTCGAAGTTTTGATTTTACAGTATATTTTGTCGTGATTCGTTTCAATCTTTTGTGGGTTACGTTTTGTTTATTCTTCAACATGATAGAGCAAATAACTGCAACAAATTTCTTTCAGTTTCTATGAAATAAAAGTTTTATGTATATTTTCACCCATTCATAGTAAAACAAAAGTTAATGCTATTTTTTTTTTAAATTATTTTATTTTTATTTGAAGGCAATTTTTGCCTTCAATTCACGAATCGAACCGCACCATGCTGCGGACACTCGCTGGTCAGATAAACTTATTTTATTTACTGGTTTATTGGCGCTCTCAGCTTCAATTAGATGACACCCGCCTCCAACTCGGTTATTCATTATTCCAGATTGAAGAGTTCTGATAAGAACGAAACTGCAGTCTCTGGATGTGATAACCGGGCTGCAGAGATGGGCAGATTCGTATTCGTAAATCCGAATCCGAATTTGATTCACAGTACCTTAACGTGTCAATCCGAATACGAATACATTCGTATTCACAAGTGTGAATCCGAATACGAAATTCGGATTCATACCTATGAATCCGAATCCGAATCTATTCAGATTCAGACCTATGAATCCAAATCATTTCTGATTTACATCTGTGAATACGAATCCATTTGGATTCACACTTGGATTCACTGAACAATTCAATTCAGAAGCCCAATATAAATAAATAAATGTCTGTCTGTACCTCGCTACAGGTCGAGTTTTTGGTGTTAGTGAATTTCTGAAGAAAAGTGACGATATTGTTATGGGTCCAAAAATTTTAAAAGTGGAATTCTACCAAAGTCATGTAAATTGAAACTTGATTTGTTTATATAGTTTTACCACAGATAATTTATCTCAATTTCACAACTTTAAAATGTAATGAATGTTCAGTGATTGATGTTACAAAGGACAAAATTTGACAAAATTTGATTGTAAAAATTTGTTGATGTTATAGATACTTGTACCGTTGAAAATGCCGATTCTCTTTGAAACGTTTCGTTAAAAGAACAAATATATTATGATGGAAGAAAACGGCTTTTTATTCAATAATACAAACATACATTTCAACACTCCGTCTCCGGAAGGAAGCATAATTATTTACTAATAGTTCTACTAACCAAATTTCTCACGAAAAAACAGAAAATGCGTAAAAGAAAGCTAGGTTGTATTTTGTACTTCGCATTTATTTTCAACTATCGCAATCATTGACTACTGCGAAAACGTTTTTTTTTTTTTTTTTTTTTTTTTTTTTTTTTTTTGTACCAATGAGTTCTATAATAGGGTAGAGGAACGACTCGTATACTGCTTCCATTGGCCGCCATGAACAAGCACGGACACCGATTTGAGAGAGATTAGAGTGGCAAGAACGGTAGTTTCGTTATGAAACGTAATGAAATTCAAGCGGCGATAAATGTTTATTAGCGTCAAATTGCTGATATTTTTCCTCAAATGCAATTTTAAATGGAAATAACGATGGAATCTGCTGGAATTTTTTGTTAAATAATTTGAGGTTAAACTGTATAAAAAGTTTTAATGCATGATGTATAAAAACATAATGCACTGACAGAATACAGTGATTTTCAACAGATAAATTGGGAAATTTTTAATCAGTACTCAAGAATAGCAAAAAACTCTACAGATTTTATTAAACAGATTATAAAATAGTGTTTAAATTGTTGGATCTTACTTCATAACAGGGTAGATAAAAATCAAGATTTTTAAATATATATATATATAAAAACTCGGATTTTTTTATTTAAATCGGATTTTTCTGTTTTAAATAGAATTTTTGAAATTTAAATTTATTTAAATATAGTATTTGATACTAACAAGTTAAAATGCTCAAGTTAGATGTTAAATTAGATAGTTCTTTTCCTATATATGGTTAAAAATTCATAAAATCTAAGTTTGAGTTATTCAGAAATCAGTAAAAAATAATTACACACCTGAGCTTGATAAAATCTTGCTACAATATAAAGTCCCATATCCATATGGGTGTATTCCCAGACATTTTTTAACAATCAAAATAAATAACACCTTTCTTTATTCTAAGGAAAAAAAGGGAAATAATATGGAAGTACATAAACTGAGAAAGAATAAAAATAGCGTAGAACATTGAATTATTTTCCTTTTTTTTTTTGGAAAAATAACACCTGAAATAAAATGCACGAAGAAAAAAAGGAAACCACATGCTTCTTGTATTTTAAATATTTTAATAAAACTCATCAAGGACTGAAAAGAAGACTGTTTTTTAGAATTATTATCTTATAAAACGCATACATATTTATTTTTCTCACAGTTTTGACTTACTGTAAGTTGAGGAGGATTGTATGTTTATTTTTTAGTGAATAAGTAAATAGCTTAACTAGGGTGGTTGAAAAATACATGTAAAAAAAGTTTCTGATAGATACTGAACAGGACACCCCTCAATATTTTTAGACTTGTGGATAGTAATATACCGGAAGAATTTTGACTTCTTATTTCAACTGAAAGAGAGTGCTCAACTCCCTCCCCCAAACATCGTGAGTATGGGGAGGGGCGTTAAAAATTACATTGAACTGAAATAACAATGCTACATATTATAATATACAAAAGTAATATGCATATACATTGCAAAAAAATTATTTACAAAAACACAGCTGGGGAAATCAAATGATTCCAGATTAGTGACATTTTCCATGCTACGACTAATGTTAAATTGAGCACCCTCTTAAAATTTGAGTAAGAAACTAAAACTTTTACAGCATAATACTATTAGTAAGTCTGAAAAAAAAAAAAAGGGTGTGTCCTGGACTTTAGCTAAAAAAAGTTTTTTTGAACCACTCTAAGCTTAACTCTTAATAGGTACGTATCCAATTTAATTTATTATTTTTAATTTCATTGAAAGGTAATCTGCAAGTTTTTTCTTTTTTAATGTTAATTGCTACTATGATTTTTTTAATATTTTTCTTCGGTTTCAATTACATTTATTTAATAACAATATGAATTTTTTTTGTTTCTTTTGTAAGATTACTTATTATTCCGAGGACAATTCTTTGAATTCGGAATAAGTAGTGGTACTAAGTGGTGATTTTTTCAAGCCGGTGAGTGATAATGCCGATGCTATTTCCCTGGAAATAGCCTCTCATAAATCTATTCGAGCTTTATGTTTAAAATGTGATGCGAATGTTTCCTCAAAAGCTAAAGAAGTTCAGGTGAACATTTTGAATACTTCGAATTTAATACGCCATTTACAGCGATACCACTCCACTGATACTGTGGAAGAATTCAAAGCTAGACTTATATCAGCTAGAAAAAAATTCGTTACCACGAACCCCCTAGGGAAGACCCTAACTTGGGAGAATGAACATTTTTTTTTTGTTTTATTTTTAAAGGGACAAATCTACACACTTATACCTTGTCTTGAAGGGACGTAGTAAGGCATAACCTGAAAATAGAATACTTCGTTCGAATGGAAAACATATAATTAATATGCTACTAGAGGTAAAAGTTCAAACCTGTCCCAAGTATGGGCACTTGACTGTACGAAAAATTAGCGAAAATTTTTAGTGTTCATGACCATAAAATCATGATTTTTAACTTTTTATGGACTTCTAAAACCTGGGTCCAGTAGTATTCGGCTTGGGGCTCCAAATAGTAGGAAGTTCATTTTCGGGTCAATTACTTAGTTTAACGCCAATAAATATACATCCAAAAACTCGCTAACACCCAAAACTCAAACTGTAGCGAGGTACAAAGAAACATTTATTTATTTATATTGGCCTTTTAAATTGAATTTTTCAGTGAATCCACGTGTGAATCCAAATGGATTCGTATTCATAGATGTGAATCAGAAATGATTTGGATTCATAGGTATGAATCCGAATTTCGTATTCGGATTCACACTAGCAAACATGAATCTATTCGAATTCACACTTGTGAATACGAATGTATTCGTATTCGGATTGACACGTTAAGGTGCTGTGAATCAAATTCGGATTCGGATTTACGAATACGAATCTGCCCATCTCTGCCGGGCTGTCTGGTATATTGCTCGTAATCTACTCTTGATTTCGTTCTTCTTAGCTTAGCCGATCGTCCCAAGAAACTTCGTGAATTGGCCGGACAAAGCCCGAAGTGAAAAAAGGATAGGACATTGGCGGTAAGGTAAACATCGAAGTTGAATAAAACGCGAATTGGCTGGCCAATTCACGAACTTGCCGGTTTGGTGCTTTGGCCGTAGCATATATAGATAATTGAATTAGTCATCGTATAGAATGTTTCTTGCGCATGTGAACTATATTACCCATTTATAATATAATATGGTACATATTATGTTATAAAATATAATATGTAGCATATATACATATTTGAATTAGTCATTATATACAATGTGAAATACACCGTCAGTATTTCTGCTTTAGCCCTGGCTAATGGGCGGTAATTTACTGAATATTATATAGAATGTTTTATGCGCATGTGAAATATATTACCCATTCGAAATAACTCAGCTATGGCTCTCTTCTCGAGGTTCAATGCTACTATACATTCTTAGTTCAAAAGAACGAAAAAATAACTTTTAAAAAGGGTGAAATCTATTGCGAGTGCATTCATTCTTCCTGAGTGCTAGCTTTATCGAAAAAAGACGCTTTACGAAAAAACCAAGACTGAAACTTTTCCTTATTGGCATGAAATTCGGAAACACTCCTTTTGATGAGCGAAAAATAAAAACATTCTTTAAAAGGACTCAAAAACATTTTCATTTGTGTCACGTGATTTTGTTTTGTTTAGGGAGAATATTCCATATCTCCACGTTCGGCTTAACTAACGTTGGTCGCGAGTACCAAGTGGATGTCGCCATCTAAATGTCTTCATTTGATAATTAAAACAGTTTTTGTTGCTGAATGAGGTTTCTGAAGGCAATGCACAAAAACTGCATGGTAAGTACGAATAATTTTCTTTTTTATTAAAACTTGTAACAGTTAATATTTCTTGAACTGCTCGTAAATCGTCACAAATCACCCACGTGCAATGTTACGACGAACTTTTTGTAACTTTTTCTTCCAAATTAATGAAAATTTCATCAACAATTTTGTTTCGTTCATCGAATCAAAATTATAACATTTGAAACAGCCGTTACCATCATTGGTGTGTGTGTACTGTATGTATATTTTAAATTAATCAAATATTGTTTGTGTGTATAATTAACTTTGAAGAGTATCATAAACCTGTATAATACACTCATTCATATGTGTAAGGGGCCATTCATTAAGTAAGGGTCCTGAGGGGGGAGGAGGTGGAAAATTCTCTACATACCCTTGCTTTGAGGGGGGGGGGGGGTAGATCCATTCTTACGTAATATTTTCCAAGCCGATATTTTATATTAGAAATCACGCGGTCAAGTGGTTTGGCAAAGATTATATTTCATTTGCTTCAGGAAGGTAAAAGGATGTATTATAGGATGAGCTGTTTTTTACTTGTGTTTCAAAGAATGAAACGTGTAAAATATAATGAAAGAATCAGACTGTGTTTTGCATGTCTTATTTTTAATTATTATCGCATCATATACAAAAATTATTTGTCGAAAAAACATTCGGTCTAGATTCCTGTTCAGAGTCACAACTGACTACAACTGTATTTATGTCGAGGACTGCATACTAAGTGCCTTGCCTCCATTATTTTATATACCGATAGATGGCAGCACCATCACCGGATCGAACAGTTAATGAGAATTTAGAACTAGTCCAGGAGCTAATAGCTACCTAGTGCTAGCACCCCCAGAGGTATCGTTTCACTTGGAGAACATTGAGACCACGAGCATATTTAACGTCGCCCAGTCCCCTTTAATGACGACGGTGGGTCTTCCACCATCGAGGTTCGAACCCCGGACCCTCCGGCCCCGAATCCGACACTCTACCGATCGGGCTACCACGGCCCGGTCTAGATTCCTTACAGTAAATATTTCTATACTCAAAAAGGTTTTAAAAAAATTAATGACAGTTAATTTAAGAAAGATCCCAGTGATGTAATATTAGTTATTTTATTATTATGAAGAAAAAAAAAAGAATCTTACGTAAGAGGGGGGGGGGAGGGCGGTATCTTACATACCTTTACATAAGGGGTGGAGAAGGTCAATAATTGCCAAAATTGTCCTTACGTAATTAATGAATGGGCCCGAAGAAAGAAAATGAATTCAAACGTATCTTGTCAAAATTTATGAGTGATTTTTTAAATTAATTAGTACTGATGTAACTTTTAAAACATTATTAATGTTAAAAGGCACACCGAGAATATCAATATAGAGTTTCAAAATTTTAAATCTATTTATTTGGAACTGTGTGGGTTTTTATTTTTATTTCAATCTTTAGATTCAGAGATGTACGTGATATTGCACGTGGTTGATTTGTAACGATATACGAGTAGTTCAAGAAATATTACCAGTTAAAGTTTTAATAAAAAAGAAAATTCTTCGTACTACTTACCATACAGTTTTTGTGCATCCTCTTCGAAAACACTAAAAACAGTTTTTTTCCACATTTTTTTAACCTAAAAACTAATTTTTTTTTTGAAATGAAATAAGTTTTAAAAACAGTTTTAAATTCAAATACACAGCATAAGCACATGAAAACACGTTTAAAAAACAATAGGGAAGTTTTCGATTTTTCAATTTTATTTTTATATGATAGAGTAACATGTATGAACATCATAGGTGAAAAAATTTTTGCGATACGATAAGTAGTTTTTTTAAAATTAATTTTTAAAGTTCAAGCGCTTGTGACGTCAAATGGCATAGGAAGTGACGTCATGCGCTCTTCCGATAGGGGAGAAGCCGAAGGTCACGCATTCGTCTTCGAAGACGAAACGTAAAAGGTTTATCTCCTCGCATTTAACTCCTCGCGTTTCTGGAACATTAAACCTCTCATCCTGTCGGAAATATTCGAATATCATCATTGATGTTACACGAGGAAGATTATTTAGATTGTGCTTTAACGAATCCGGTCTCCATAGTATGTTCAAAAGAATTATTGAATTTCTAAAAAATATAAATATCAGCGCGCTCAAAATGTCCCTAGCGAAAACAAGGGATCTTCGGCGGAAGGCTGCCCATTCGCGCCCTTTGACGTAGGCTCGTGACGTTTCAGATGAGCGCACTTTTGCGCGTGGATTTTTAAAAATTCATTAAAAATCAACCACGGTGTTTTAAAATTCGGCGATGGTGAATTTTTTAGTTTTGAGGGTCAATTAACAATATCCAATAGCCAAAATATGATCATTTAATAGGTTGCAACTTCCCTATTTCACCAAATGAGAGTGAAATAATTTTACCTATTTTATTCTAAAAAAGAGTGAAATATCGGCTTTCCAAAACGGAAAGCAGTCACTCATTTAGGGTATTAATTTAGTCTTAAAAAATGGAAAATAACTTATCAAAAGGGAGTGAAATTAGCTTATCCAAAAGGAGTAAAAATAATCTCTCCGCAAAAGGAATGAAATTCACTACTATAAGGAAAGTGCGTTTTCGAAACTGGAAAGGAGTGAAAATTTACTCAGTCTGAATTAAAATCGCTGGAATTTTTTAAGAGAGGATTTTCTTTTTTCCACCCTTGACCACCTAGATTTGCTCTGCTGCTACATAGCCCCTGTTAATAGCTAGAAATGGGTATTCCTTGAATAAAGTATTTATTACCATTTCTGTAAAAAGGTACCATTTTTTCTTTGAGAAAAATTAAGAATGATCAACAGGCATACGTGGTAAATAAAAACCTTTTACAAAGTAAAATCCCCGGAACTAATTACGATACTTGATAAACACCACGTTTACGTAAATATAATAAAATATTTAACGACTGCACGTCAAGTATTTTAATGTATTTATTTATTATTTTATTACTATTACATAAAATGTACTCAAAAATGATAAATAAGTTTATTGTTTCCCCCACTTTAATTAAACTCGTACTATTCTTACAAACACATTTGGTATTTAATGCATACAGTATTCATCCCAAATCTCACACATATATGTAAATTACAAAAGAGTTAATTCAATTTCCAGTATTTTATTGAATTAATTAGAATTTTAGCCTGAAGCATGAATGTTATTTATTCATGAGAACTGAAAGCGAGACTATCTCTTAGTCGTTTAATTTGATTTGTAATAATTAACCCTTTGAGATTACGTGCAGTTAAATTGTATATGCCTGTGCATTTATTACAATGATAAGCTATAGAAACTTTATGAGCTGCAATGTATCTATCACACAAGAGCTAAACGCAATTTCTCAGCTATGAATTAATTTGTAATACAAATACCTTGTAGGCACAAAACGTGCAATCATGGTTTATATTAAAGTAATATACCATAGCAGTAAGTTTTAGGGGGAAAATCAGTTTAAAAGGTCGAAATTTTAGTGTTTTTAGTGAATGTTTTTAGCATAACTTGTTTAAACTTGGAGGATATTTCATTCATCTTTTGAAGTACACTTTGCATTTTTTTCAAGTCATTTTTACCAGAAATATTGGAGTTAGAAGTTGCTGTCCGTGAGCGGTCGCCATCAGAGCTTGTGGCTGATGAGCATTACCGAAGCCACAATTATTATCTGTAATCATTACAATTTTTCCTTCTCGTAAACAACATATTTCCTAAGAATATGAACCTAACTATGATCAGCATGAATAGTTGATTTATATGAATATTAAAAAAGTAAATAAAAAACAGGTTAATTGTAATTTTTTTTCGCCGAAAGCGACGCAAAAAATTAGAAAATTGTAGTAAAATTTTGCTTTAAAAAAATCTGCATATGAACTTTAGGCTGCATCAAAGTTTTGCAACAGCAAGAGGCGTTTCCAGAAAATTGATTTTTAGACCGCAAGTCTTTTTTTCGTCATTAGCCGGCCCGATAAGCTTTAAAATGAGGGGGGGGGGGAATTCCTTCAAGAAGTAAGAAAGATCTCGCATACCGACAGAAAAATAATACACAGAAATAATATACGAGATCAGATATTGAAGAGAAGTGATTTTATTTTTGAAATTTTATATATTATACAATTTGTCTACAGTACGCCTCCTTGCAGCACCGGTAAGAGGCTGCAAAGGAAGCCCTTTCACCCCCTGGCTTTTCAAAATAAATAAATTTCTAAAATCAATATTAATCTAATATTTTTAACAGTAATATTGTGTTTTTAACCTTTTAATAACAAAAAATTTTGAATGAGTAAAATTCATTTTATTTTAAGCAAGACCAAACTACAAAAGTGCAAAAATATTGTAATCAGAGAGATTTGTAAAAATTATAAGTTAATTAACTTTATCAAAGATAAAAATACATCTCAGTATTCGCTTTTAAATAAATAAAATAAAAATAGATAAAACTAAATTAAAAAAAAAAAAACTAAAAATAAATAAATTAAAAAATTTGTAAAAAAAATTCTCAGCGATTTACATGAGGGTATACCCATCTGCATATGAATCTGCCGACGCCATGGGCCAGATTCAGAATTTTTATGCAACAAAGAAAAAAAATCGAACTTTTTATTTTCTTCAAATTACTGATAACTTGTCACATTTTCTTTAAAACTACATGAGCAGTAATTTTAAATAAGTAATAATTTCTGCGTAACAATGGGAAAACATTTTTTGAATCAAAAAAAATAAAAAAAAATCTTGTAACAATATAAGCACACATGTACATCCTACACCACAACAAACAACAGTGGCACAACTAGAAAATAATATTTAAGGGGGGGGGGGGGGCACAGTAGGAAAAAAATCTCATCAATTTGATTGATTTGATTTGCTCTTCAAAGCCCTCCATTCTGAAACTCGTAGTTTTAAAAACGCAATTTTAGACAGTCTTTTTGGTGATGTTAGGGGAAAGAACGGTACAAAAGAATTTGTAGAAATTGAAGCCTTAAACAGCGGTTTATAAGCCACATTTATTGACGTTCGGGTAAGGGATGGGGCTCCGAGACTCTCCCCGATCTTTTTTTTTTTTTTTGAAAAATAAAAAGAAATCAATTCCTCCTTCCCCATCTAATTTTTGGAAATTGCAGTTCCAAACACGCAATTTTAGACAAACTTTGAAGATTTTTACGGGAAGGGGTTCTGAAGCTTTCCCCTGGAATTTTTTTCAAAATTGTTTTTTCCAAAAACACAATTTTAAGCGATATTTGAACACAGTTTTAAGTAATGCTGTAAGGTATTCCTAGACTTTTCCTGAAATTTTGCGAAATTGAAGTTCTGCAAATGAAAGTTGATGCTCCGTAATATTTTTGGCGGGAGAGAGGGATTAGAAGGAGAGACTCTTTTATTTTCAGACGAACTTGGAGAATAAAGGAAGAAATAGGACGGGGCCGGGGGGAGGAGGGGGGACCAACTGACAAATTAACTGTAACTATTGAAAATTTTTAATTCAAAGATTTCTTTTTGAAAGAAATTAAGATTTACCCTAACATCATTATTTTTTTCGAATTAAAAATGTTTTCTGCACTGTCGTGTTTCTTAGATACGTTTTGATTTAACATACAATTTTAGCAACTAAATTAAAAACGTGAAGAAGTAATAACTATTAAGGTATATTCAAAAAAAAAAAAAAAAAAAATCTAAAAATAATGACTTTTTCTTTAAATTGTCATTATAGTACGCTAATTACTTGAAGACAAAGAGTCAAGAAATGAACAAATGGTCTATTGTGCAAATGAAGGCTTCTTCCTTTACTGTATGTTGTTTATTTTACTTAGCCTGAATTCCGTAAGAAGAGCATTCAAAATATGTAAAATAAACAACATACAGGCAGGGTAACGATCTCGGCGAATCCTGCTGTAAATATTGAGGCTCAATGCGTTGGTGTTGAGGAAAAAAAAAAAACAGACAGTCCTTGGCAGCGTATATAATCCGCACCTCATTAATTTTACATTTTTTTAACAGATAATCCGAAGATTATAGGCAAAAAAATTCGGTACAATTCTTTTTTTTTTTTAATTTCAAGCACGTACGCACAAAAAAAAAAGTTTTAAATTATTGTCTGAAAAAAAGTGAAGGGGCCCGGGCCCCCTCCGGCCCCTCTCACGACCACCACTGCCAGCACGTGTTCATTCTTTAGTCGAACGGTTACAATACAAAATCATTTAAACTAAGTTCGTTTCTTAAGCCTAGCTTTTTGAAAGTATAGTAAAAATTAGTAAAAATGTGACTGGCTATTTGTTTTTTGCCGAATGAAGAAAAAAAATGATATTTTACCCATCAAGCTGTCAGTAATTTTAATGTTTTACTTCGTATTCTAATAAATATTCATAATTTAACTAAATAAAAAGCGTAATTTCACTTTGTGGTAGAAATTTTTTATTTGTATAAAGGGTCAAAAACTCATTAGAAGAATCTACATTTCAGTATAAGACTTATTTTTTTTTTCGGAACAAAAAAGCTAGGTTGGCAATTTGGGGTGCGCTGCTTCACTTTTCCAACTGTACCGTAATTTGGTGGGAAGTCCGACTTCTACAGTACACATATGCCATAAGGACCCGTTTATAGGGTAGGCAACCATTCACAGCACAACAACGCATTCTCACGAAGAAAGGACAGGAGAGAGAAAGTACGTCCATGCCCGAGCCGGGATTCGAACCCGGACCTTCCTGTCAGTCAGACATCTCTGACCACTAGACAAGGCAGGCGGCATCCGGCCTATTATTTTCAAAAAAAAAGTTATTGAAAATTTAACCAAATGAATTTGTCACAGATTACTTTGTCAGTTTATTTTCTTCTGTCACATAAGAAAATGTGTCTTATCTGAGACGATACTGAATCGATAAGGTAAACTTTCGGCTGTAATACTTTTCACCAGGAAGTCACTCTACCCCCCCCCGGATACATAATAACTCTCTCTCTCTCTATATATATATATATATATATATATATATACAGTTGGCTCTCTGTTTAACGACGGCTTTTCACGGTCCCAGATGGTCCACTACAGTGTGAAAAGCATTCTATTTAAGGATGCTTTCTACTTAACGACGATTTTTTGTGGTCCCTTGAAAGTCGTTAAACAGAGAGCCAACTGTATATGTATATATATATATATATATACATTTTCTTTACTAATAATAAAGCTCAAAGTCTATCTGTCAGGATGTCTGGATCTCTGTGACGCGCATAGCGCCTAGACCGTTCAGCCGATTTTCATAAAATTTGGCCCCAAGAAGCGATTTTTCGAAAATTCGATTTTGTTCTTCTTCTATTTCAATTTTAAGAACATTTTATAGCAAAATTAATATAAGATGGACGAGTAAATTACGAAATTATCGTGACGGGGAATGGGAAAGCGAATGAACATAGCCAATTGGCGAGAAATTAATCATCCATTATTTGTAAATATACCGGCGAACCAAATGACCTTTTAATTTTCTACTACGGGCAAAGCCGAGCGGGTACCACTATTATATATGCAAAGAAGGTGGATTTAGTTTTACTTTGAGCATAATGCATAGATTCTTCGCAATGTGTACTCAATCTCTTCCCTTGAAACTAGGTTGACTGTTTTGAATATTTCTTTTAACTAAAAGCTTAACAGATGTAAACTTATACATCAGCAACATTTAGCAAAAACCATAAACTTCAAAAAACTTTTAAAACTCATTTTACGATGAATCAAATATCTTTACGGAACATTTTTAGTTTCATTCACTAAGCACCATACACTCCGCTTTTCATTAATCCTTCTTCACAGTGGATTTAAGACACTTGTTCGAAAAATTGTTAAGAACCCCTCTCTTTTCATTGCTTTCGTGAACATACACAATATGAGTACTTTGAGGCAATAAAAACTTTTAGTAGAGGCATTTACTTCTCTTTTTGAGCCTTTGGTCAATAACACTTCTCAGTTTCTCGATCACAAAAAGTAAAAAAAAAAAAAAAAACTATTCTAAAAAATATGCTGTCGTAAACCGGAGTAATTTGTACAGCTTCTAAATGTTTTTTCACACTGATAGTAAAATTTTTTATTTAAAAAAAAATATTTTTTAAAGTTCAGGCATAAGCGAAATGGAAGTTATCGCCTTTAGTTAGCATAAAAATCATTGATTTGGGGACTTGGCTTAATGTTATTTTGTGTGTGTAAAACAGCATCAGTGAACCATAACCTTCAGTTGAAATAAACCTCTATCTTTTAATTATTTCTCTCAATATTATTGACCAGGACAACGTTAACACATACTGTAAAAGCACATATTTTCGAGCCCGTCACTATCGCGAAAATTTAAGCCTCGCGAAATATTTCAACTTTTTATGTTTAGTCAACTCTCGGTTCGATTCATGTAAAATTCGCAAAATTGCCGATACCTTCATTTTTGCGTGCGAAAATTGCGGCTGTCAAAAGTATGTGCTTTTACAGTGCTTGAAACAAACGAATAGAAATTCAGGGTTAGCATAAACTAATATTCCGGTTTTAAAAATTTATATTTAATAAACTATTACACTTAGCACTATAAACGATACTCAAATAAAGATAAACATTCCAGATAAACGTTCCTTTTCAGTCAAAATGTTCGACGTGTGATCCTTTTGTAACGCGACACAGATCTGACCTGTATCCTAGTTCGTTCTATACATATGGGAGTGTTTCACTGTCAATTTTTTCGCAAGGCTACACATATGCGATCTTTCAGTTCTTGCAGTGTTGTAGGCAATGGTGGTGTATAAACAGTCTTTGACGAAACCCCATAAAGAAATTACATGGGGTTAGGTCCGGGGATCCGACGAATAAATGATAAATCATTATCATCTGCACGGCCAATCCAGCGTTGCGGAACGTGCACGTTTAAGTAATCACGTACGTTAAAAAAAACTTGTAATATTTATCTTTATTTTTATGTATTATTTATAGTGATAAAGTGTAATAGTTTAGAAAATATAAATTTTTAAAACTGGGATATTCTTTCATGATAACTCTTTGTTATACCCGAAAATAGTGCCTAACACGTAAAGGCATCAAAATTATAATTTTCTTGAAGTAATATTGAGTAACTATTGCTTTAGAACTATTCATCCATGTCCAAATGATTCCAAATGCGAAGTTTTGTGTGACAGAACATTGAAAGTGGAACAGCTTCAAATGCTACGATTTAAGGAAGAAAGCATAGTTCATTTAAGGTAATTTCGCGAATGAACTACAAATTAAAGTTACCTCATGCATTAAGATTACAATTGTTAAATTGGTAGTTCAGCACGTCTCGCGAGTGACAAAGTTTGACGCAGTTAATCATTTTCACTTGTTCCCAAGTTTCTGAAGTGAAAACGTACGTTTTAAAGATTAGTTCAATTTCTTAAAGTCAGCCTGCCTATAGTATTGAAGTATGACTTAGTTTGTAATTTGATCGAAGTTTTCTTTAAATATATCATTTACCACACGTAAGCAATTGGAAGTTCATAAATCACTTAAAGTTAAAAGGAGTTTTTAGCCATCCTCGAAGTATCTATAGTCGCTTCAGAGCAACAGTAAGATATTTAATCCCAGGAATAACAGTAAGATATTCTACTGTTGCTCTGGAGGTGACGATATATATATATATATATATATTGCATTTAAGCTAAAAGAGGAAGGTATAAATTTAACTACATTTTACATTTAGAATTGTTTAAATTTAATAACCGTGATGATCGACACATATAACTAGCTGATGTGCCCATTTTCGCACAGATTTTTAATGCAATATGTTGATCTTAATAGAAAAACAAATAATGAACAAAAAGGCTTAACGATTATCCAGAACAAGATAATTAAATTTAATTGCGTTAACAAATCGTTCTTAGATGTTGCTGCTCATTCTATCGATTAAATAATTTTTTCAGAGCCAATCGAAATTGAAATTACTTTGCGAAGATAAAAAGATTGCTTTTGTGGCATGCACTTTCGTGAAATAGAAAAGTTTATATTATGGTTTGCCAACTTTTTTCACTGCCTTTATCGGTTATGACCGGGCCCTTCAAAAACTCGTCTATCTGCAGGGGATCTGTGGTTTGCAATTTGAAAATAAGTAACTGTATAACTAACTTAGTCGTTCTAACGTTTCACTACACTTTTGCAACAGATTCGGATCACTTTTCAAAACCCTGCCTTTATAAAGGAGCATATTCAAAGCAGTTTAGTACACATTCAGGCATTTGGAATATCTTTTTTCAGTTAAAATGTTCAAAACGTGTTCCAAATGTGTACCTAGAAGCCTAGCCGTGTGAGTTCGCGTATAAGGTTCCTTGGACTAACGGGAAAATGGGAAATTGTGCTTATTCTTCTCTGGTGATCTTAAACCAGTTGAAAACTTTTGTAGAAGGGTACATGAAGTATGATTGTCTAAATCCAATGAGAGCCGAAAGCGAAGGTTTAGGAAGCTTTGTGCTAGACTTCAGATTTACTCACTTTTGAGAAAAAGTTCACAATTACATATATATAGTCTAGTATCCGCACTTGGGACAGTTTTGAACTTTTACCTTTAGTAGCACATTAATCATATGTTTTCCATTCGAACGAAGTATTCTATTTTTAGGATGTGCCTTAGTACTTCACCTCAAGACAAGGTATAAATGTGTAAGTATATCCCTTTAAAAATAAAAATAAAAGTAAAATGTTCATTGTCCCAAGTTAGGGATCTCCCTCCCTAACTTGGGACACTTATTATTTTGATCTTTCTTTCATGTATTCAGCAATAGATATTAGTTTGGGACACCAACTACACTTTTAAATAAGTTTTATTTTACAACCCAATAAAGAAAAAAATATCATTAGTTAGAAAATAATATAATCTTGTAAACTTTCAATGATTTCAGAACGTTACACTTGCTCCTGAAAACATTGAATGTATCCTTAGCTTTCTTAATTATTTTGAATGTAACATTTATGCTTGCCCCTCTATATCTGGAAGCAAAAAAGCAATTGGTGAACCCAAATAATTATTAACACAGCCTATTTTTAGCTCTCCATGTTCCTTATTTCACGTCTTTTCCCGTTCATTTCCATTCCGTCATAATGCTACGTAAAATTCACTGAAAATAAATTAACCTCATCCTATACTTTTGGGACTCATTTTTTATTGGTAGAACTAACATATGTAATATTTTATCAAAATGGCCTGTTATGGTATGACACATTTATTGTCATCAGAATAGCCCTCAATTTTATAAACATTTTGTATCTATATGTTTTTCTAAATACAATTATACACTTTATTTCCTCAATATTCCTTGTAGACACTTTCAATGCTTTAGTATCCTAACGTGGAATTCCCTAACGTGGAATACGTGTCCCAAGTTTGGAGTGTATTTGCAAATTCTCAAATTTATGAATAAATAAGTTCAACTCAATCAGTTGGGTGGAATTGAATTGTCCTGCATAAGGCACAGGTACATAACCGAGATGAATTGTGGAACAAATTCAGACTAATGCTGCTCAGTTGGCGTAAGTAACCAAAGTTATTTCTATACTTCAAAATCGCGATATTTTTTCGAAATTTTCAAAATCATAAAAATAACCCATAAAGCTCGTACATGCCTAGTTCAACTCACATAGCCTCATAAGATAACTATTCTTTTTATTCTGGTAACACCATTTATTTCTTACTGGTGAAATACCAACAGGTGTATCAGCCCTCAAAACTAAATTCGGCAAAATGTCCCAAGTTAGGGGTACTGTCCCCAAGCATGAGCACTTGACTGTATTTTGAATATTTATGAAAATAATACAAATTTAGTATTGAAGTGCATAAAAAAAGATCTTTGGTCTTCAAAGAGATAAAATTCCAAAAAATGCTGTTCGTAAAAAAGAAACTTATCCCAAAAGAACTTGAACACATCTGTCCCAAAAATAAAGAAATTGCCATTAATACTAATTTTTACTATAAATCTGAGCACAACAAAATCCAGTAAAATAAAAGAATGCTGTTTTTAAAGAGACGCTAAGATTGAAAATATTTTCAAACACTGCATTTGTTGAAAAGAGTTTCGATAAATATTTATTGTATAACAATTTCAACTCTTATACAATATTCCTTCGAGAAAACTTCAAAAATCGGTGTATATACCTGAATATCTCTGATAGTGGGAGAGGACTGTGATGTTAGTTTTTAAGCTTTGAACATAAGTATTGCAAATTTTTCTGGGAGAAAATTTCCCTATAACTTAAAGTGACTAAATTTGACACTTGTGAAGCGTTACTGAGATTCAGGCAATTTGAAGAATTTCTAGAGAATATTAAGCTCAGGTTTTTTTGTAAGATGAATGTAGAGTCAGTTGGGCTTAGATTCTCATCTATTTCTGCATCATTTTTTTATGTTTCTTATGAATTATTCATTTCCCCAATGTTTCTACTGCTGGCTCTAACTCAAATTCAGGAACTTTATGTAACCGGCGGACTACATTTGCTCTGACCCAGCCTAATACTTCATATTTTGGATATTTGCTGATATTTCTAGGTATTATCTGTATCCACCTACTGAATCATGTCTTCTATACAATTCTCTAAGGTACGTGACATAGAATTTGAATTTATTACTTTTTGTCGCATGGCAAACAATTAAATGTAAACAAGCACTATTGAAAATAGGGAGGCTAATTGGAGATTTCAGAAACGTTTGATTTGATTAGAAGCGACTTTCGCTTAACTTTGTAATGGATATTCAAAATATAAGTGAAAATGCCGCCTGACGACTGAAACCTTCATTCTGTCAAAGGAAAGGACATTTGGAAGAAATACTGCTGACAGAAATTGGCGTCAAAGAGAAAGTCCTAACTAAACACATAAATATGCTTGAATGCTTTTGAATCTTGGTGTAGGTTACTGAACATAAATTACATGTTTTCCAAGTTTTAGCGCTCTTAATTTTAGGCTAATAAGTTGAGAACGTGTCGGAGGTTTAAAATGAACTAAGTTCTACCTAAAGAATATCAGGCTGCAAGTAGTATACGTATTGAGGGTCCGACAAATGCCGGAAGCCAGACTGCCCGGACAACTGGAAAAAAAAAAAAACTTCTGTAATGTGATTTTTAAACTCCTGAATTTTTGCTTTTTATTCTGTTTTGAGTATTGCCCGGGCGACGAAAAAAAAAAAAAAAACCTTTACGGGCATAGTTTTTTTTAGAACGAAAGAAAAAAAAATCTTTTTAAATATATTTTTAAATCAATTGTAGTTTTACTATTTCTTTTGTTTTAAAAATTGGTCTGAGTGATACACCTTTGTACAAAGATAAATTTTCCTCTGAACAATACATTATTAATGTTTAATGCATGTGTACACTAATGTCAAAAAAGTTTAAAAGTTAGTACAATTTAATTTCGAACTTCAGAAATCAAGTCATTTAGTCACCAATTAAGTTATGAAAGTTGTCGATTTACAAAGATAGTACATAATGCTGGGCCATCCGTACACAGTGGTGTTTGGTATACGTGATTTCTTTTTTTCCAAGCACTCTAAACTGAACAAGCAAAGGCTCATTTAAGTTTTAGGAGATGTACATATAAATGATATCACACTTTTTTTTCACCAATTTTGACCCCATCTCCCTTTTGTCACATAGTGTCGCACTTTACATCCCCCCTCTCTACTTAGTGGTCTGTCCAGTGGCGTAGCTAGAGTGGGGTGGAGGGGGGCGGTCCGCTCCGGGCGGCATACTTTTAGGGGTGGTGGTTCAGCATCTTTGACGTGAAAAAAATTTAAATAAGTTAATCATACTTTAAACGTATTTTTCTAGAGGCAAAGGAAAAAAACCCCTTCGAAATGTAAGATTTTGCCTTGACACAGCTGCGCTTCTCAGTGTCCAAAGTTGAAATATTTATGCAGTGAGCCCGCTGAACCTTCCTCATTCCCTTAACGTCCTTTAAGACAGACTTAAATTGTAGTTTCAAAACTTAAATTTCCGAAAATATTCAAGAAAAGACCCTGACTTTCTAACGTCACCAAAGGCTAAAACTGACTTCAGTTTTAATGAAGATGTGGGAGAGAACCCTATCGCCCCAAACGTTACTTTATTACCTACCTCCCCCCCCCCCCTCCTTTTTTTTTCTTTGTAGGAAGAATACGGAATAAAGATATTTCCCTTTTCTTCCTTAAATGAAGTTTTCTATTTTAAGTTCAATAATTTTCGACGGTTTAATGTGTTAAATATTTAGATATGTTTCAATGAAAGGGCGGCAAATAGGGGAATAGCACCGGGCAGCAGAAACTGTAGCTACGCCACTGGGTCTGTCACCCAATTTTTCATAAACATATTCTCATAAAAAAATATTTGATGTTACTCTTCTTGTCACCTCCTTCTTGTCACAAACTGTCAGAATTTCCCAACCCTCCTGAAAGCATGACATCATTTGTAAACGGTCGCTAGATAAATATTTTTTTTCATTATTTGAATTATCTGAAGCAATATATCTTCCAAACATTTTAAAGAAAGGATTTTCCTGCTTTAGCTTTGATGAGTTCAATTGAAAAGCTTATTGAAAAGTTTAGCTGCTCATAGCAAAAGGATGCGTGAACCAGCTATGTCAAACAGATATTTTCTCAAGACTTGATGAACTCTTAAACATAAATCTCAGGCGACTAAAGATTTTTCCTGGCGTCTAAGATTTTAAAAATTTTGTCGGATTTCTGCATGTTATTGATATATCACTGCGCATTTTGTTTCATACTTACAGTTCCCTAGTTTGTTGCAAAACTTCTTCGAAGCTTAGAAAGACCTCAGTCTTATTTTGTATTATTGATTAGTGTTTGAAAGCAATAAGGAATTGTGAAACATTTCATTTTAGCGAATTAATGCAGTGAAAAAACCAACAAGGTTAAAGCACAAATAAAAATAGGGCTGAAACGAAATAACTTTTCAAAGTTCTTTCTCCAGCGATTACCTCAAATAACAATCAGTATTAAGCTAAAAAGCTCTACCAGTGTACCAGTTTTTTTTTATTTATGGACTATTTCACAGTATTTAGTTCGCAACATGACACCATTCTTTTGTCTTAACTGTTTAGTTTGTAGTTTGATTGGCACAAATTTTTCTTCTGAGCTGACCCTACCAACATATAAACTCGAAATAAAACAATATGCTAATCAAACAGTAAATTAAAAAATTATATTCATTTGAATTTTTGGTATCTTGAATTCAAATTATGTTTTTCGCAATCACGAGCGTGTGTGTGTATGAAGGCGCGTGTGTGTTTGTGTAGGCGCATGTGTGTGGGTGTGTGTATGTATGCATGTGTGTGCGTGTTGTGTATGCAGTGCTGTGTGCGTAGGCGTTCGTGTGTGTGTGTATGTAGGCATATGTGTTTGTGTCTGTGTGCAGGCATGAGTGTGTGTATGTGTATGTGTGTGTGTTTGTGTCTGTGCTCAGGCATGAGTGTGTGTATGTGTGTGTGTATGCGTGTGTGTGTAAGATATGGACGCAACCTGGAGACGGTTATCGCAAGAGGAGCAGCACCGTGAGGCCGGTTGACGCGACGGTGGTGCTGGAAGAGGGTGCTGGTGGGAAAAGAAAATGATGGGAATTCAAAACAGTCAAATGAGAACAACAAGCAATCGTGATTGCTCAATAATTATGGCAAAAAAAGGTTTATGTTGCGGACTCTACAAATGGATAAAATACTGTGAAATGGCCCTTATACTAAGTACCATAGAAACTTTGAAACAGCTGCTTGCTATTGAGTCTATCTTTTATTTCCTGGTTTTTATTTGTATTTGATTTTGCACAATGTTTCATTGTTTTCATTTATTATTTTGTTACTATTAATTTTGAGAATAAAATGTCAAAACTTGAAATGTTTGAAAATACTTTATTGTTATTTCAATATAGAATAAAAATCTCTCCACAAATATCCAATAAATTTATTTCGTTTCTTAGAAATATCCTTTAAAGAATGGTGTGAAAAATAACAATAACTGTTTGCAAAATAATAATACAGGGCATTTGCTTTGCCCTCTTTAGAAGTAAATGGAAAACGAAAACACACTTTATGAACTATTGTGAAATATATTTTTACGTGTAAAAAAAGTGGAAAGAACCCTCCTTCCAGAAGATTCACAAAAAGAGCAGTATTGATCTTTCCATTTTTCAATTACGAGTACATTTCAGGTTTTGAAATTTCTTTTCTTTGTCTGCTTTGGAAGAAGTTGAAGTGTTTTTCTTTTTGACTTTTTCTAGTAACGCTGTTCACTTTCTTCCAAATTGTACGACACGTTTGCTACAGCTAAAATTGTTTCTTGGATATAGATTTGAATTTTTCAAAGTGACTAAAAAAATGTAAAGTTAAAAGTAATAACCCTTGATTGTCATACGGATATTTTTCCATCAAAGAGGCGTTTTTTTCACGATCCACTTGTCACTCAATCTGTTGAACTTTTTCATTTCATTCTCTTCGTTGTAAAATAAAATTGAAGTATATTTTTGGCATGTAGTTAGTTTTCAACCCAATTGCAGAAAAGTCATTTTTTTTAGCTTGTGGGAAATACATTCAAAATTTGCCTGATTCCTCGTCTTAAAATTTTCTAACCTGACTGAATGCTTAACAAAATGGAGCAAATGAATTCAGTTAACTTCAGGTGAATTAAAATCACAATATTGTTTTATGCTATTTTGAACATATCTTAATTCTTTTTGAACCTGAAGTTATAAAACGTTAGTGTTTGTACGTAAACAAGTACTATTTAGTAGTTCTTTAGCATTCTTGCCTTTTTATTTCAAAAATATTAAACACTTGCCACACCAATTGTTTTCGTATCTTCTCGAGCATAACTTATGAAATAATCGAAAACGTATTAGAAATGTTGCATTTTAGTATCATTTGGAAGCAGCTATTGTTTTCCTTACAATTGCAAAACTATTCCCGGTGTGCAAACATCCACGCTTCTGTTCAGACTAATTTTAAGGAAAATAGTTGCTTAATGAAGAAATTGAAAAAAAAATTCCGTGTTCTTGGGTTTTGAAATTTTGTAAATATAGGTACATTTCAAAACGTGTTTAAAAAAAAACATTTTTTATTTAGCTAACATGCATTTGAAAGTTCTGCGTAGTAAGTAAACCAAGAGTTTACTCCTGTTAGGGATTCCATGCGTTCCCGCCAGCTAAAAAGCTCCCCAGAAGTTTAACTGGAGATTTTTTTCAAATTTTTACTTCTTTAATAATCGATTCGATCATAAAATATTTCTTGCTCTCAAATCTTCAGTTTTTCATTAACTTTTTTTCACACAAATAATTCTTTACGTTCTACAGTTCAGAGATTTAAAAAATATTTAAATTCATTAGTATTACTAATATCAGATATTTTCTAATCCGTTCGTTTACCTAAATCTTCTGAATTTACAAAATACATCTCTGCCATGGGAAGGTAAAGCATAGTAGTATCTGCAAATTTTTAATTTTTTTTTTCATTTTGTCATCTATATTACTTAAGCTTTGTTGTGCACGATTGCTTATTTGGTTTCTGCTGGGGGAAAAAAAATAAATAAATTTAAAAAAAAACGGTCAATTTAAAGCATTTCCCTCTCATTAGTATAAAAATAAGGCAGATCTACCTTTTTCTCTCCTCAACTCTTTGAGGACCATAATCTTTGCAGTGAAATTATGAAAACTGTAGTATTTTAAAAAATATGTTACAATGTATTTTTTGAATATTTTTTCTTTTTACTAATGTTGATTCTGATGAATAGTAACAAAGGAAATGAATAAACTTGATAAATTATTTGTATTCGGTAGTTTGTAAAAAACATTTAGAGACGACATATGTCTCATCCCGGGGGCCCTTACTAAGATTTTCAATCCGAAATCCTGATCCCGAATCCCGTGGGATCCCGCATGATATTTAACGGGATTGTTCCCGCTGGATTGACAGAAAAATCCCGCTAGATTTCCAATCCCGCAAAGATTTTCCATAAAAACTTTTCCAACTTTTGCCGCTTATAAAACGAATATTTTTATAAGCATCATTTGAAGTTTGAATCACCTTCCTCTATTTCTGTAGGAAAAGCAGGAAAAACTTTGTGTCTCATATGATGAACGATGGATTTACCATTTAAGAACACAATAAAAATGGAGTATATTTTTCTGAGAAGGAAATGGTATTTTCATTTGAGGTTTCAGTTTTCATGCGTCCGACAATTCAGAAATTGCGAGAAAATTACGAACGTGTTTGAAAACCATAAAAAAAAAATACTAAAATTCGATACCTATTGAATTGCGCTTTAAAAAAAATTGAGAAAGTGCATTACTGATTGCAAAACTCGCTAGAGTAGTCTGAATACAATGTTGGAACGCTTCAGTAAGCTTAAGGAAAACACTCAAATACGTAAACTTATTAAAAGTGCACAATACTTTTCTCTGATGAAAAAAGCAATGAAACACCTAACAGTATTGTTACAAATTCTGTAAATAGTAATAATTTTTGTGATTAATTTGTCGTAATCCAGCTAAATTTGGCATTTATTAAATTATCTTTCATCTAAAATTATTGTAGTAACGTAACCTGTAAATAGTTTCTTGTAATGAATATACATCTCCCGTACATTCGGCTGAAGTATACGGTTCTCTCATTTCTATTCCTATTCCTATTCAGAGTCACAACTGACTACAACTGTATTTATGTCGAGGACTGCATACTAAGAGCCTTGCCTCCATTATTTTATATACCGATAGATGGCAGCACCATCACCGGATCGAACAGTTAGTGAGAATTTAGAACTAGTCCAGGAGCTAATAGCTACCTGGTGCTAGCACCCCCAGAGGTATCGTTTCACTTGGAGGACATTGAGACCACGAGCATATTTAAAGTCGCCCAGTCCCCTTTAATGACGACGGTGGGTCTTCGACCATCGAGGTTCGAACTCAGGACCCTCCGGCCCCGAATCCGACACTCTACCGATCGGGCTACCACGGCCCCTCCCTCATTTCTGAATGATAAAATTTGTGAATGGAAAGAAATAAGATGGAGGTAGAACAGTCTAAGATTTTCTGGAACATTTGGGAGCTCTTTTCGATGTCTATAAATAGCCGTGCCGCATGATAAAAAGTCAGTCTCGATTGGGAAGCTGTACTGAGAATGTGTTATTTCTGTTTTTTGCGAGGCATTTCGCTGTGATTGATATTTGCTTAATTGCTGATGATTAATTTAACAGTTGTTAACGATCTTTCCTGTACATAGTGTAAATAAATATTCCGTGTTTTCTCAAGAACTGTGTCGTCATTGAAAGAAAGTTGGAAGTCGCACCGGATCCGTAACAGTATTTATGTTCTCTAACCTGTAGAAAAAGCCTGCCAATGTCTTTGTTACCGTGAAGCTGGAATTAGAAATGTGGGTGGTATCTTGAAAATTATGTTGGATGAATTAGCTGGCTAATCTTCAATATTCGCCACGACTCTAAATGAGGCGACAGAAACTTGGATGAAACACAGGATGACTCGCAGTAGTTTAGCGGCTCAAGTTTCTGAATTTATCTTTTAAATAATTTGTAAAATTAGCGAAGTTATCCAAAGACTTTTACGGAGACAGTGACTTGGTAAGAATTAATCAGCATTCACTCCCTGCTGTCATGAATCAAATGCGCTGACACAGTAACCAACGTTAATGTAGCAACAAGGTTAGTGATTGCAATACAGTCGAGTCCCGACTTACGCGAGGGATGCGTTCCAAGACTCCTCGCGTAAGTCAAAATTTCGCGTTGTGGAAAAATGTATGCATAAACATTTTTTAGTAGCATACTAAATTTTTTAGACATTTGTAAGCACCCCTCAAACTGCTTTAAAGCATTCCTCAACTATACATTACAGTTTCTTACATAAAAAACTCAACTTTTACAGTATTTAAAAAATAAAAAAGCTGTTTTATTCAACATAAAATAGTTAAAATGCACAAAAAGAATGATTGATAAAATAAAACAACAGGATACGTACAGTATGTAGTAATAATAAAATGCTGCACGATAATAGTACTGTACAGTAGATACAGTAATAATATTTATGAGTTAAAAAATGAAGATGATGAAGATTTATGCTGCATAATCAGATCGTTATTTTTTATGAAATACATTTTAAAATACGGTTGCTTCACCCTTTCTTTTATAACGTTTCCATTTATGACAACAAGCCTCTCTTCCCAATCTCTTTAACCACAATGCAAGAGCAGTTTCCATTTTCATAAACTTTACTCAGACTCTGCAAGCTTTAACATTGAAACTAAGTTCTGAACTCATACGGATATCATTTTGTTTTGACTTTTAACTGTACGTATGGAAGATTCACTCATACTTATTGCGTTGCTACCGTCAACGTTTGGTAGTTGTCCAATCATATCGAGAATCTTAATCTTCTTTTTATTGTCAGAAACTTTATCCCCCCCCCATCTTCATAAACTTTAGATGAAACAGCTCACTAAGGTGCCATTATATTTCATCAACTTTAATGTTTAGAATGTAAAAAAAAGAAAGCTGCTGAGAGGTTTTTTTATGCACTAACAACGTGATGCATAGACTAGTTTGATGTGGGAACTTTCGATGGTCAGTGTGATGCTAATGGGATGTAATAACATTCACAAAATATATATTTAGTTGTCAATAACGAAGCCGCTACTTCCTTCTAAAGAAATTCATGTTGTGGACGAGGAATTCGCTCGCGTCAGCTCTAAAATTCATTGCTCGTGGAAAATTCGCGTTATAGCCATTTCGTGTAAGTTGAATCGCGTTGTAGCGGGAGTCGACTGTACCGGTATACCGGTATACCGAATACCGGTATTTCAAGAAATTTTTCAATTTCAAAATACCGGTATTGCTGAGGTAAAATACCGGTATTTTCGGTATTAGCTGAAAATAATAATTAGTTACAATTAAAGAATGTTCAATTTAACTTAATAAATATCTACTTATATATTTTATAGTATACATTTCTTTTTCCATGCTACAGATCCAAACCCAATCTAATGATGTAAAAATTTGACTTCAAAATCACGAACTAATAGAATAACATTAAACCAAAGTAGAGAAAAATTGCAAAATTATATTGTCATAACCATATGGTGAGATGAGTCGCATTTTCGTGCTCTTTTGTGCACCGTGATTTTAATCTTTCCATTTCCCTGATCACTCACTTTCCCTATTGTGAGTTAATTTCGAGTGTAATTTTGAATTCATTTATCCAATGTCTTATGAACAATTTAATTGAACCATCAGTTGTAGTAATACTTTATGATTACTTTTTTAATTATTTGTCTCAACTGTACTAAATTTTGAGAAAAACTTTTTTTTTTTTTTTTTTTTTAAATTAGCATAACAAATAGTAATTGGATGCCACCAGCATTTGTTTGCTGTCTTGTCTCACTATTTGGTTTTATATTTGGCAATATAATATTTAGAAACTATATAGTGCCTTGAAAATTTTCATAGTGGTAAGCATAATCAACTGAAACATATTTTCAGATATTTACAAAATTATAAATGCAAAGAATTTTGAAAATAAAGCAAAAACGAATAAGAGAAACTAACAAGATCAGATTTAGTCATGTTTACTGTAGATTTCGTCTCTCGAAAAAAAAAAAAAAAAAACAATTAGCTATAAATTAAAAAAAATACATATATTGTGTATATGTGTATAAAAATACTGTGTATTGTGTATATGTGTGTATTATAATAATAATAATACACACAATACAAAAGAAACACACAGAGAAAAGGATTTATCCAAAAATAACACGCAAGAGACCAAATTACTTGAAAATGAAGAATTTCTAGACAATTAGAGGAAGAGGAGGTATATCACGCACTGTTAACAGTACCTGCGTGAATTCTGAAAGAGTATTTTCAACTGTAGGAAAGTTGAGCACTAAAATGAGTTCCAGGCTTTGAGACAATTCAATAGATGCACTATAATTTTTTACTATTTTTGACTTTTTATTATGACATTTGTTCTGTCATTTTATATTTGTCCTCAATACGTTTTCATAAAAAAGACAATTTTTGTACAAAATTAGGAACTGTGGCAACGAAACGAAATGTTTTGAAGTATCTTATGAGAAATTTCAAATACCGGTATTAAAACCCGTATTCCGATATCACGTTTTAAAAATACTGAATATCGGTATTGAATTTATGGTCCAGTATTGCAATCCCTAAAAAAAGTTAAGTATTCTCAATGCTAGTTAAATTGGATAAAACAATACACAAATCATATAGACATCGTTTCTGCCCGAAATTTGCATTTCTTAAGCAAAAGCCAAGCATGACTCTCATAAGAAAAGAAAAATCTATTTTAGAAGGTCATGAAGTTAATGGGGATCTTTTGCTAAATAACCACAATTATTTACACTGTATAAATCCAACTGCACTGGAGCCATAGCACTTTTCATCTAGCGCATTATTTTTTTGGGAAAAAATCCCTTCCCATCCCATACGAAGCGAAGGGCATACCAAACATACTTTTGCATACCAAACGAAAGTTGCTAATTGGTATGCGACTCAGCAATACTCTACTAATGGTATACGGAATTCGAGTAAACTACAAGTAACGAAAGCAGTCTTTCCTAAAAAGCACAAATTTTTCTATTTGACCCTAAAATTAAACTTTTGAAGAATAAAGTCGATCCTGCGGGCTCCCGGGATCCAATGGGATTAGCTCCTTTCAATTCCGGAATTCCGCCGGACGGAATTCGGCGCGGGATTGGAAACCCCAATCCTTACAGATTTTAAAGTGCTTAATTTTTGTGAATTGTTTACAGCCAATATTACAGGTTTCTTCAGTTTTCTAAAACAGAAAACTCTAAAACTATTCCTAAATATGTAGTTTATCTCCGAGTAGTTTAGATTCTAATGTCAAAGCTGCCAGCATTTAAAGATGGAAATTAGGATCACTTATGCGTAAAATTAGGGAGATTTCACATAAATAAATTTTGAGTGTAGAAAGGTTTTTCAAAATGTAAGTAGAGATTTCTCATATTGAACCTGTAGAGGACTCAAAATTCGGCGCTCGGACATAAAGAAGGGCCCCAATTTTGGAAATTAATATTACTATTTTCACATTTTTAAAGTAAATAACCCCCCTCCGCCCCCTCCCAAGAAACATGTTTTGGAAGAGGCAAAAGTTTATTTTTCCTCGTATTGAATAGTAAACATTTCATCCGGTAGTCCAAAGAAGCAGAATACTTTTCAGGAGTCTGCGACGCAGATTTAAAAGAGTGACACATTTTAATGCGGTTTAAAACCTTTCACATTTTTATTTTTCTACATATCCTTTCCTTTTCCATTTTCATTTTACTAGAATAAAGTTAATTTTGATTTTTCATTTCGTTGCTTCACATTATGATTTTTATTGCTTTGCATTAATTCATTTAATTTAAAATAAGTTTTGCTTATTGTTATAACAAGTTTGGTAATGTTACCTCAAGCTGAGCATTTCACCTGATGGAGTGAGGCGAATTGGCTGACTGTCAAGGTAATACGCCACAATCAGCAATTTTTTTTTCAATTAAAAAAGAAACTCAGTTTTGGGTCATGATAGATTTTGCACAGCATCTGAACCTATATTAAGAGATGTAGGAGGTATTATCTTTTCTTTTTCGTTAACATAAAAATTTAAAAAAAAGTTAATGCTTAGTTGCGGCGTGATACCGCAACTTACTCAATCATACCTCGAAACGTTTGCAAAATTTCAATCTATTGACACCACCATTCAAGTTTCAAAAAAAAAAAAAAAAAAAAAAAAAAAAAAAAAAAAAAAAAAAAAAATTGAATCTTGACCTCTTGAATTCAAATTACGTTTTTCGCAATCACGAGTGTGTGTGTATGTAGGCATGTGTGTTTATGTGTGTGTGTGTGGGGGGGGGTATATGTGTTTGTGTGTAGGGGGTATGCGTATTTGTGTGTAGGCATGTGTGTTTGTGTCTGTGTGCAGGTATGAGTGTGTGGGTAGTTGTGTGTATGAGTTTTTGTGTGTGGTGGGGAATGTGTATGTGTGTGTAGGCATATGTGTTTGTGTCTGTGTGCAGGCATGAGTGTGATGAGTGTGTGGATAGTTGTGTGTAGGTGTGTGTGTATGTGTAGGTGTTTGTATGTGTAGTTGTCAGTTATATTGTGTGTGCGTGTATGTATGTGTTTGAGTGTGTGTATGTGTTTGTGTGTGTAGGTGTATGTATTTGTGTGGGGGCGTGTGTGTGTAAGTGTAGTTGTGTATGTATGCGGTTGTGTGTATGTAGCATATGGATGCAACCTGGAGACGGTTTTCGCAAGCGGAGCAGCATCGTGAGGAGCCGGTCGACGGTGGTGCTGCAGTGGGTGCTGGCGGGAAAATAAAATGATAGCACATCAAAACAGTCAAGTGAGAACAATAAGCAATCGTGATTGCTCAAAAAAAAAAAAAAAAAAAACAACCTCAATTTGTTTTGCAGTTCTTTTTAAATGAAAGTGCACATTTAAAGTAAGAGCGCCCTCCTTATTTATTCCAGCCATTAATTCCAGTCTTTTCCTTTTTATAAAAAAATGCAGTTCAAGCGGGGAAAAGGGCTCTCATCAGTAACGTAATAAACTGCTGCAAAAGTTATACAAAGGATTAAATCAAATTTTGAACTGGTAACTGTTTAATCTGAGGATGAATGAAAAAATCTGCAAGATGAATCAAAATGTATGCAAAATTAAAACTTTTTCAAAGAAGTAATCATTTAGCTGGAGTTCTTGATTGCGAAATCTTTAATTTGTCAGAAAAGAGTTTAAGTTTTAATTTTTTTTCTTTAATTTTTTTTTCTATGCTTCTTATACCCGATACCAAACGAACAACTTACTGACAAATTAGCGATTCACATTATTGATTGTGCAAATGCAAGATGAAAGCTTTAAATGTCAAATCCATTTTTTAAGAATAAAAATGTACGTAAGAAATATGAGAAACAAAATTTCCATGCCAGAAATGTTTTTTTTTTTAATATTTAAATAAAATACTGTCACAAGGAATGAAAATAAGCCTCGAAAATGATTTCTTTGTTACATAATTTAAATTTAACGAATGCAAATTTGTTTTAGTAGAAAACTTCATATTTATTCAAAAAGTGGCAACATTTGGGAGCATTTTGAAGACTTATTTTCTATTTAAATTCACTGTAGGAAGTAAATCTAATTTTGTTACTTATCGAACATTTTTACTGATTGCTGAGTTTCCGGGAATATGCTTTCGAAAACAATTAGTATAAAAGAAAATAATGCTTTTATTATTGCTAAAATATTTTGATGCTTCAAAAAAAAAAAAAAAAGAATATTCAGCTAAGCCGTTTTATTTAGTGTCTCCGTTCAAGTGATAAATAAATATATATAGTGGCCTTAACTCAACCTATTCAAATGAGATCATGAACAGAAAGAAGTTAATCGCCCATTGGACCTACTTATAAGAAAGCTTTCACTCATTTCCTATTTAGTATTAAAAAATTGAAAAATAATAATGTAATTAATAAAGCGTGCATCGATTAGTTGTTTTTTGGCAAAGATGACCATTGACTTTTTTTCCCTTAAAACGGGATATTTACCATTTATTTAACCATTTGCAAATGAATATTCATAGGAATTTTTTTTCCTCTTTTTAAAAAACGTTTATGACAGGCAAAAACAGAGGGGAACACTTTAAACAGAAGAATTGGTCTACCTGACTTTTTTAAGGTAATTAGAAGTAAATATGCTTGAATACCTTTTTTAAATAATAGAAATAAGGTAAATGCAATTGATACTTAGCACATTTTTGTAATTATAGTTTTTATTTTATTATTACTAATCATATTTTGAAAGTGTTGATACGGAATATGGACTGACAGTAATTAAAATTGAAAGTATTGTCATTTAATGTGACATCTTGGATTCATACTGAGCCGGAAGGATGGAAGCTTATTCATGTCCAACAACGGTGGAAACGTTGTTCTAAGAGATTGGTAATGTATTGATGTCATCTTCGTCCCCTTCGTCCTTGGTGCAACTGCCCTTGCAATGCAGGCTTGTGATAGAGTAGTTTCTACAAGCGACCTTTTCCGGTGTTACATCTTTTCGTGCATCGGTCAAAATCACCGTCAAGATTCCATTAGGACCAACATTCAATTCCGAAAGTTTAGGCACGAGTTGGTCATTCCTCCTTTCCTAAACCCAAATCCGGTACTTTACCATGAAGTTCCTAGTCACAGGTGTACTTGGTGGCAGTGGTGGCCTTAGGTTTTGCGGAGCCCTGGGCGAAGACTTTTTGCGAAGACACCAATTAAAAATATTAACGACCGTACTAGCAGATCGTCCGGGATAGGCGCGAACAGTCATTCAGCTGGTTACCAGCTGATCAGGCTATTCACCTCTGTCGTTCATAGCGCAAGTTAAACTTATAAATGTAACCGAAAAACTCAATCCAGTACTTTTAAACTGGTTTTTTTTGACAGGAAAAAAATATTTTTAGCACGTGAGTCTATTTTTCGTCATTAGTCAGCACGATAAGCTTCAAAATGAGGGGTAAATTAAGAAAATTGATCAAGAATTGAGGAAAACCTCGCGTATCGACAAAAAAAAAAAGGCTACAGAGATAATATATAAAGATTCACTGTATTACATGTGTTTAAAAATTAATTAAATTTTTTGTCTTGAAACAGCCAACAAAACCCAGTTTTTGAACAAGAAAAGATTTTATGTTTGTTTTCTGTAATTGTGACCTTTCTTAATGATTAGAATTGTTTTTTAGAGGCTTATTTGTCCATTCTGACTTGATTATATTCAAATAAATGGAGAATCAATAAAAAATATAATTAGTAGTAATGATTGAAATGTGATTTTAAAAACTCGAAAGGTGGTAAGACATGATTTTACTATTTTCGCAAGAATGACCCATAATCTAAAAGTTAAATTTATTTGCTGCGAAGCACCTAAAATATTCGCGAGAAATATCCCTGGGTTAACTGTAACTATTTTTTCATAGCTTTTGTTAAAGAAAAGTAATAAAACTAAAGTTTAAAACAAGTTCACCGTTTACTATACACGTAACTGACCCAACATATCTTTGAAATTGCAGTGAGAACTACAAAATGTGAGTCTTTGCACGTTATTTTGCTCTTTAGTTTCCTTCGAATTGAAAATCGATTTTGCAGAAGACTGCTTCTCTTTTACATAGATTTGCACCATTTTCGTTATATTCCGAAGAAGTGCTTTTAACTTAGCGACGGAAACAATTCTTCAAGATAAAGTTGCTTCGTCTGTTGCAGCAAAAACATTTTACTGGTGCGTTTATGAATTTATTTTTTAGCAAGCTCATTGTTTTGTACTAATTTTTAACTAACGGAAGCGTATATTTTTGCTTTGATTTACATAAAATTGTCTAAAACTTTTGAAATAAGTGCTTTTATAACCAACAAATATTCAGAACGGAAGAGTTTGGCTAAATTTCTCAAAAGTTTTCGGTGTGTTTTTGGTGTTTTATTTTTAGTAAGCTTAATATTTTATTTTAATTTTTAAAAATAGAACTGACGAAAACGTAGATTTTTGCTTTGTTTTACATAAAATGTTCTAAAAGTTTTGAAACAAGTGTTTTTATAACCAACAAATATTCACGATGGAAGAGTTTAGCTAAGTTTTTCGAACTGTAATGGTGCGTATTTCCAAAACATTTTAAATGCGTTTGTGGATTTTTGTTCTTAAAATTTTTTCGGATAGAAAATTGTAAGTAAAAAGAATGTATTTCCACTAACCTTTTCTTAATACTCACTCTCAGCAACAAATGTTTTAATAACTAAAACTGAAGCTGAACTGTCTCCAGGGAGGATTCTACTCAACTGGTAGGGTTCAATTATTAGTCAGGCAGAAAATGTTATTGATCTGGGTATCTTAATAAATCAGGACTTCAAGTTTAGTCAACAGTGCAGCATTGCAAATAACAAAGCCAACATAATGCTTGGGTTTATCAATAGATCTATTTCAAACAAATCTAAGAAGGTTCTTCTGCCTTTATATAGGAGATTAGTAAGACCCCGTTTGTAGTATGCTATCCAGTTTTGATCGCCTTATCTGAGGAAAGATATTTGTGTGTTGGAAAGGATTCAAAGGAGGGTAACTATACATGTAAGGGGACTTTCAGGTTTAGATTATGATACCAGACTTAATAGTCTTAACATGTATAGCATGGAGCAAAGGAGGATCAGAGGGAACATGATCCAGTTGTTTAAATTAATCAAAATGAATGATGTTAATGGATTAAATTTTTGCACCGAAAGCAGGACAAGGGGTCATTGCTTTAAGCTATTCAAATCTCAGGATAACCTGGAAATAAGGAAAAACTAGTACCGGCTACAGCTTACCGGAAGAGTTGGTAACGAGCAAGGGGGTGGATAGCTTTAAGAGGGCCATTGATCTTCAGTGAGAACTAATAAATTGACTAGGATCAGCCTAGCTGGGGCAAGAGACTGTTGCTGGTCGTCACATTTGTATTTGTATTTGTATTTATGATGCAATCCTGTATCTACTTAATTAGCCTTGATCATCTGTCATTGGCATAGTTGATAACAATAAAAATACTACTGTGATTGAGGCAAATCTAACCTGGTAGCATTGTGAAGGCTAAGCAAATCCTAATCACTGCATTATCTCGATTCCAGGCTGGGCTTACGCCCACTATAGAGTAATGACACAGAAGAAACTTGATGCTTGCTTCAGAGAAGCCTTCATTCAAAATTTTCATTACAATTACTATTAATGTTACTATTGTATGGCACCAAACTTTTGTAACAATGGGTTTTATCTGTACTAATATTATAAAGAGAGAGGGCGGATTTTTGTGTGTTTATATGTTCGAGGTAATCTCCGGAACCACTGCACCTATTTGAAAATTTCTTTCATTACATGAAAGGTGCTTTCTTACTGAGTAACAATGGCTATAATTCGAAAAAACCCGATAAATAGTTCTTTTTTATTCAAATTTAGGTCCAAATTTCACGTAAACTGCCAATTATTGGCTATTAAAGGGGTGAAAAATTACATGCACATATTAATATTATATATCGTTGAAAAGGGCAGAATTTTCTGCGTTCTGAACAATTTATTTCAATGCTCTAACTTAATTACGGCGGGAGTAATTTGCGTTTTTAGCTCGAACTTTTTTTAGGCTTAGCTGAAATTTAGGCAATATTTTCTTCATAAAATCTATCAATAAAAAGTGAAGAAATTGTCCCACAGTTTTCTTTTTGACAGCATTGGAAAAAGCGAGATTTTTTACTCCAGATCTCTCTCGAGCTATGGTCGAAAAAATTAGCTTCTATCTTCAAAGGAAAAAAAGTTACAAGCGTTTTTAAATCAATTTCGAAATATGTCATTTTGAATCAGGTTGTCAATTATTTTATTTTCGCGTTTCCATGGTTACGCTTTTTGAATTCATTGTTTATCTCTCTCTCATAATTTGGTGCATCGTTTCCTTATTTTGCATCTGATTTCTTAAAACTTATTTTATTTCATGTTTCCATGGTTACGCTTTTAAAATGCATCTTTCGCATTTTAATTTCTTAAAAGTATTTTAATATCTGTCGTCATTGTTTGGAAGGGTAATGTTGCATGGTGTTTTTTTACTTTTATTTAAGTTATTCTTTAAATTATTAAGTTATTTTTTTAATTAATTGTTGAATATATGTCACTTGACACAATTTTTGTTCTCAAGGTAGACCGGGCAAAGTCGGGCAACGCAGCTCTTAATATATGAAGATTTGAAAGCTACTGTTAATGTGATTTTATACTTTTTTGTTTGTTTGGCGAAACATTTATTATTGTCAAAGAAAAAACACCCGCTTCACTCGCAAAAGGGCTGGGTTCCGGTAGCGTGGTCGCTTGGCACGTTAGGCGCTGAGCAGTTCAGTCTAGGATTATTGTTTTAAGGCAATTAATTGTTTGGCGATTTGTTTTGAAAGAAAAGAAACTTTTGATTTGTTTTTATCCGAGTGAAATGTACGACATTTACTTCTTTTTTTTCTGACGATGATTTTTGAAAGTTCCACGGGATGTTTTTTTGCTTTTTGTTAGACGAATGGATTACGATAGCGTAGTTTGCTGGGCAAGTTTGGCGATAAACAATAGAGCTGCGGAATTATTTTTACGTTTGAACGATATTATTTGATCTCTTTTTTTTTTGTTTATTTGGCGAAATATTTTAAATTGCAGTAAAAACCGCTTCACTCGCTAAATAGAGTTTTAAAGCAGCTGTAAATCTAATTTAATGATTTGTCGAAAAGTTTTAAATTCCAAAAAAACTTTAATATGTTTTTCTTTTTTGAAAATGTGTGTAGCATTTCATACAAAGAAAAATGATCATTTCACATCAGAGGGGGAGGGGGCGTCATTTTTTTTTATTCAACGGACTTCCATCAAATTTTTAGCACGGGCATCGCTGTGCGGGTACTGGTAGTATTCAGTAAATTACTGCCCTGAAACCAGAACTAAGGCAGAAATACATGAAATACACCGCCAGCTCAGCCATTCCAGCCGACGACTGCAGTTTCGTGCTTATCAGCACTCATCAGCCCGGCATTAGCACTCATTAGCACTGACCAGAGTTTTAATTCTACATTAGCTACCAGTTTGTTTGGCACTCTTGGCTTCCTTAAGAGGTTTTTCCACCTCCAGCTCAGTCACTTCCTATGCCGGAAAGTGACTGAGCTGGAAAATGACCAGAAAATTGCGATGATTTTAACTTTTTAACTGTTGCCATCTTGTGTTTGTTAACTAATAAATGTTTGTAATTATTTTAAGCAAGCCTTTTAAAATAACTTTCAGTTTTCATTCTTTGCTTTGCTTTTGAGATAAATCGGCAATTGGGATGGTCACCAAGTTTTGACATGTGTAATTTTGTTTTTGTTGGGAATATTGCTTTCTCGTCAAGCATGGGGAGGGATCAGAATTATAAAATTATAAGAAAGATATAGAAGAAGGTTTCGTGATCGCCACAACATAGTACAGTTGACTCTCTGTTTAACGACTTTCAGGGACCACAAAAAATCCTCCTTAGGTAGAACGTATTTAAATAGAATGCTTTTAACACTACAGTGGACCATCTGGGACCGTGAAAAGCCGTCGTTAAATAGAGAAAGTCGTTAAATAGAGCGTCGTTAAACAGAGAGCCCACTGTAGTTTGACTTGAATCTACTATATGTTTAATAAGACAGTTCAGGTATTGCCAAATAGGAGGCACTGCAAACGTTGTAAAATATTTTGCCATTTCACTTTGCCTCGTTATTTCACTTTATCCCACATATCTCTACGTTCTAAAGAATAGTTGTTTATATTTGGTACTCTTCAATAAATCGCCTTTCACGCGAGACCGACATCTTCTAAAATCTATTTAAAACGAATGAGGTAGATGATCAGAGTTTGTCGTATTAAATGTCTGTATCGAAAAGTGAAGTAATATTTCAGTTTTTACTTCATGTGTATGTAAAATAAAAACTCAATAAAAGCAGGAATGTCGATTGCTATTTTTATTTAAAAATTCAGTCGCGAAACAAAACGTAAATTCAGGAATGTATAACAATGGGGTGGTTTCCTTCAGTCAAAAGTAGTACTTTTAGTCACTGAAATTGATAGAATATGAAAAAAAAACTTGGACCCAGAAAATACTTTTATTTTCCCAACCGTTATTTTTTAATTAATTTTTTAAACTGTCCGATTTTTGAAACAAGGCGTGGCCTTTATGACGTCACAAATGATGCACTTTGCCACATCTTTCACCACGTCTCCAAGTTATGATAATCAAGAAGCAAAAATTGCGCTCTACAATTGCTATCAACCATATCGTTGCCAATACACGTGAGTAAAGATGTGAATTGAATAATTTGGACCGTGAATGGCAACACTGATTGGCATTTCATCATTTGTGATGTCATCGGCAGAAGCGTTAAACGATGAAAGAGCACCGATTTGAGTAATTTTTTAAAAATATTAAACTTAAAGAAATTATTTAAAACATTGTCAGATTCTGTGTTTGCATGCTCTTTCAAAAAAAAAAAAAAAATGCTTTTAAAATTTTGGAAACTACCCCATTATGGAATTGTAGTTATTTTGTAAAATATAAAAAATTATAAGAAAATACAAATTTTTCTTATTTTGTTTTAGTAAAAAACATTCATATATAAACGGATTTTTATTTGAATTACGGAAGTTAAAAGACAAAAGCAGTGTAGTTTCTGCTTGTCCAAAACCATTGGGCGTATCCGTCGCATTCTTCCTGCAGAAAAATATCTTTTCCTTTCAAATTACTTTCTTATATTATGTTTGAAAAAGTAGGTTAGACAGTTTGGAATTGTAACTCACATTCTTTAAAAACTATTCTGCGGGGAGATTCTAATAGAATAACAAAATAAAGGGAAGTTTTATTGCAGACTGTGGTTTTCTCTTTTTCAAATGGATTTTCTTTCATTTAGTATATGTCTTGGAAGAACTAACAGCAAAACAATGCTCTGCTGTTATTCATTTTATATTTCTGTGAAGTAAAGAATTATTGCACCAACAGTTCTTTCTCGAGTAACTATTCTTTATCCTAACACTTATAACGTCCTGTTTATTAATTCCTTCAATCATGCAGTTTTAGTGTTGATTTCACTTAAATTTAATTAATAAAGAAATAGAGGTCAAGGCATGCACTAAAAAATTCGAAATTTAATCAGGAATCCATTTCTATTATCTAAGATACTAGAAAGTCGCCCATCAAGGTATGACGAGTGAAAATTGCTTCTACATTTCAACGAAGCAATTGCCTGTTTGGTGATATTTTGATAGTTGAAATTTTAACCCTAACTCCAATGGATGAACCCAAAACTCCAGTAGATAGCGTTCTTTGTTGATCATTTTTACGTTTCTTCATTCTCCTAAAATGAGTCTTTAGTTACCGGATCCAGTTCAGTCCTGTCAATATAAAGCATTTCCCTGCATTTCAATTATCAAATTATCTTGCCGTAGTGCGAGTTTCATTGTTGATGACGTCAGCGTTACTCAATCATTGGCTATTATATAAAAAACTTGGATTAATTGAAAACTTCAAATTTGGTCCTTCTTTTTTTGTTTTTTTTTTATTCAAAATAAATAATTGATCGTACCTCGGTGTGACTTTCGCAGACGATTTTTTTCACTCACGATGAATTAAATTCATTAAGATTAAATTATTGAAAAATTAAAAAACAAAAAAACTACTTTCCTGTGTCTGGTAAAATTATATCGCCTGCTTTTTTCGTGCCCATCTAAAATACCGCATTTCTTTATCTTTTTCTTCCTCCTTTTTTTAGCAATTTTCTTCAGATTGAAATTTTTTGGCATTTTTTATTATTTCTGTATATTGTTTTCAAAAACAAATACGACGATAATTATGATATTTTATATCGTATATCATTTAATTTTCATTTTTTATTCTGTCTGCTTAAAAACGCATTTTATGAACAGTATGCTTTGTTGATGATTACAACTGTTCTCATTTCTTACTGCATGGACAATTTATTACTTTATGATTGCTTTCATAATATAACTTTTTAACCGTTCCGACTTACTAGTATTGTTTTCGTATATAAAGTGAATAAAAAATTGAAAAAAAAAAAAGTCTAAAATTCATGCAGAACTATAACTTAAAAACTCCAGAACAGAAAAATTCGAAAAAAAAAAAAAAAAGATTCAAAAATAAATGTATTAACCAAACATTATTTTAAGACCTGACCACAATCCTTGGTTCGAAAACTTTTATTTGTCAAAAACAAATTAAATTTCTTTCTTTATTCCTGCTGTCGTTTAAGTATTCTTTGCGTTATGTGCTACTTTACATTTAATGGTTGAAGAATATATCAACCAAAAACATTTTTTTCAAAATTATACTTATAAATCCCACTCTTACTAATACGAGGGTCAGTCAGAAAGTTAGTTGCACTGCTAAAAAAACAAAACAAAGGATTGAAGTTTTAACAATAACTTAATTGTTATCTTAAAGTTCTATTCCAAATCTACATTTTAGCCCAGGCACCTCCGTTATTCAAGCATTTGTTGAGGCGTGACACAAGATTTTCGATACCTTCTGCAAAGAAATCTCGTCCAATGTCCGATAACCATTGTCGCGTTGCAGCTTTCACTTCGTCATCCGAATGTTATCGTCGCTTTTTAAGCTCTTGTTTCATGGGACCAAAAACATAAAAGTCAGGAGGTGAAAGGTTTAGGCGGCTAAGGAGGGTGATCCCACACTTCCCACCTAAAGCCTTGGTTTCCTAGGAGCTAACACGCCAATCGTCGGCGTCGCTCCTCGCTGAGGCGAAACCCTGATTCTTCTGCCCATGCGCGCCCGAGCTAAATCGACGTCGTGAATGACCACGCCGGAATCCATTCAACTTTGATTTCAGCGTCACGGCGAGGAGCGACATCGAAGGTCGGCGATTCGCTTCTAGGCTTAAACTTCGTCTTCCCTCGCGCTCAGCGTCGTCAATATCTGTACGTCCATTCTCAAACATGTTGCACCATTTCACGATAGCTTAACGTGACATTGCATTTTAACCATACACTTCATGCTATTCCCCGTAAATTTCAGTGCAGTTGCGCCTTTTTGCATACAAAATTGAATCACTGCACGCATTTCCAATTCGGACGCTACTTGCAGCTGTCGAGACATGTTTGCGACTCATTATCAGAAACACTAAACTTGTAAAATAAGGGTAAGAAGAAAAAAAAAAAAAAAAAAAAACTTGTAGTTTTGAAAATTGCCACACATGTACAGGAAGGGCTCCTGATGAACATACTAAAGGTCCCCGGTGGTAGGGGGGAGCTTGCAGCGCCACCTAGGATTTTATAGGTGTGTTTTTTCAGCTTTCGTCTAATATCTAAAAAACTACTTATTTGCGAACAAAATTGTTATTTCATGAACAAACGAGCTTAAAATTATCTTTAAAAAGCATATTTTATTTTTTATTGTAACTATAATAGTTTTCGAGACATTACATTTCAAAGTTTGTGAATTTTTGAAAAAGGGACCATTTTAAAGACACCAATTATAAAAATTGGTACACTTGTACAAAAAGGTGTCCTAACGGACATAGTAAAAGTCCCCGGTGGTAGAGGGGTTTTGCGGGGAGCTTGTGTCGCTATCTTGGAATTCCTTTTTATCAGTTTATCTTGGATTCCGTTTTTTTCAGCTTTTGTCTTATATCTCACAATTTTTTTCTTCTTGAGAGCAAAATCATCAGGTGCTAAATTAAAGTGCACAAAATTACCTTTAAAAACGTGCTTCTGTTTTTGTTATAATTAAAATAGGTGCAGAGACAATGTGTTTCCAAATTTGTGAGATTTTGAAAACTATTAACTTTTTCCCTTTTTTCCTTTTCGGGACTCCGTGAATGACATATTAATCACATGTTTTTAAATAAATTAACCCTGTTATGTCATTTACGTTAACTAAGACTCAAAAAGACCTCTACGCATGTAAGATATAAACGTGTAACCTTGTGCGGTAAGGATAAATGATAAAAAATTCAAACATGCAAAAAGGGCATCTTCTTCCTTAGATTTTTACTGTCTGACCACGGATTGTATGGAAAGACAAACATCCGTTTTACAGCCGGAAATGGACGAATCTATTATTTTTTACCGATGTCAGCTTTTGCAGAAGCAGAGTCTCATTCAAATAAGCGGAATACGCGTATCAAATTTTTACTTTTCCCCTTATTCATGTAGATTCGTCTTATCTGGACGTTGGAAAATTCCATGCAATCCGTGGTTGGACAGTAAAGCTGTGTTATTTGTTGAAAAACCGCTAAGGTTAGTTTTTATTTAATCCCGGCAGTTTATGCAAGCATTGCAACAGGTTTACACTTAATTTTCTGCAACCACATCTTGTGCTACATCCTTTCGTTATGAACGAAATATCCGGAGAGAATGGAGTAAGGAGCAGAACGAGTCTAAATGAGTTTCCACGAAGTACCGGCTTTTTTTATCCCAAAGATCAGCTGGTAGTGGTCTTCCCAACAACTTTTGTTAGACGTGTCGGTATACTCATAACGTATCAAATTTTGTGACATCGTCGCCTGGAGGAAAGGATGCAAAATGTGGTTTTTCCGTGCTTGCTACTATCTGGAAAGATATAAACCTGTGTTTATCCAGAGAAGTTGCATTTAAAACATCCCCATGTACGGCCAAGAAAAATGTTTGGCCATACTTGTCAGGTAGCGGAGGCAACTCCGTTACCTGATCTGGAGTAGAAAGGGGGCTAGAGAATGCTTCCGGAATGTAGATCAACGATTTATTTTTCTGCAACAATTTTATGAATTTTGTTTTACCTTTGTTATATGTAGTTGATGTCATGCTGCAAACGGAGAAAGCATGGAAAAAAAAAAGATTTGATCCTTGATTTTTCAAGTGTTTTGCAATTCTTGTGTGCAAAACATCTTGGTTTCCATTTTACCTTTCCCTGGTCTTCACGAAAGGAATATTATTATCCCTTGGAGTCAGAGCTATTAATAGCATAACAAAGATACACGTCTTCACCTACGACAACTTCGCAAAATAATAATTCTCTCCAGATATTTCGTTCATTACGAAAGGATGTAGCACAAAATGTGGCTGCAGAAAATTAAGTGTAAAATGTAGCATTGCTTGCATAAACTGCCGGGATTAAATAAAAACTGACCTTAACGATTTATCACCAAATAACACCGCATTAATTGCTCTCAAGAAAAAAGATTGTGAGACATAAGGCGAAAGCTGAAAAAACGGAATCCAAGATAAACCGAAAAAAAGGAATTCCAAGATAGCGGCACGAGCTCCTCTCAAAACCCCTCTACCACCGGGGACTTTTAGTATGTCCGTTAGGAGACCTTTTTGTACAAGTGTACCAATTTTTATAACTAAACGTTTATTTTTTACCCTCATTTTGGGTCTCCGTTTGCTGGATTAAGATGGAAGGGAAAAAAAAAAGAATGAAAAGAATACCTGCACATATTTTTTCTTTCTGCATTACTCGCCTAATTCCTCCCACACCTGCCCTCTAATTTCAAGAAATAAAATCCTCCAAATAACGTGCACTACTTCAGACCAAAAAGAGGAAAGAATTACATCAAATAAATTCTCGAAGGCCTCCAAAAATAGAAAAAAAAAAAAAAAAAAAAAACGAAAAAATGCTCAGTTTTCCAAAACTAACTTTGGAAACTGTGTTTTCCAAATTCACTAACTTTGAAATTTAATTTCTCGTCAACCATTATAGATAAAATAAAAGTAAAGAAAGCTTTTAAAAGATAATTTTACATTCTTTAATTCATCATGCACCGATTTTGTTGGAAAGTAAATAGTTTCTGAGATATAAGACAAAAACTGAAAACACGCACTTGAATTTCAAGATGGTCGTGCGAGCTCCTTCCCTACCACCGGGGACTTAAAGTACCCTCACCCTGCTTTCCAGTTTCATTAAATCAAATCACCATAATGACCTTCACTACTTAAGACTGAAAAGAGAAAGGAATCACATCAAATCAATCACTGAGGAGGCTCCAAAAATAGAAAAAAAACGAAAAAATGGTCCATTTTTCAAAAATTCACTAACTTTGAAATTTTATATCTCAGAAACTATTATAGCTGCAATGAAAAATAAAATATGCTTTTTAAAGATAATTTTACGCTTTTTAATTCATCAAGCAACAATTTTGTTCGCAAGTAAATAGTTTTTAAGATATTAGACGAAAACTGAAAAAACACACCTATATATATATAAAATCTTAGGTGGCGCTGCGAGCTCTTCCCCTACCACCGGGGACTTTTAGTATGTTCATTAGGAGCTCTTCCTGTACATACATGTGTGCCAATTTTCAAATCTACATTTTCAATCCGTTCATTGACTAGACTACTTGGGGAAGCCACTACGTCACACGATAAAGGTACATATCTGAAGTGTTGCTACTGAGTTTCATCTTTCATCAAAATTGTCTTAGACGAACATATTTACAAAGAAGTGCAACCAACTTTCTGACTGACCTACGCAATTAAAAAAAAAGAAAAACAGTTGAACAATTTTTCTCCTATAAACAAACGTTTTACTTGTGCCATAAGCGTTGTTGGTAAAAAAAAATATCATAATTTCTGCAAGTTTCAGCTCTTAGGAAGGAAACTGTGCGCTATTTCTGAAAATAGAGGATTAAAAAACCCTTTTAAGTTCGCAAACATGATACACAGTACTGTTTCATATGCGCTAATGCTGTTAAGGGCCATTCATTAATTACGTAAAGATAATTTTGGCATTTTTGACCCCTCCTCCCCCATGTAAGTGTATGTAAGATTTTTCAAACCTCCCCCCTGCTTTTGCTTAAGATTCCATTTCGTTTTTCGAAATAATAAAATAAGTAATCTTACATGTAATAGTGCGATTCTTTTATTATATTTTACACTATTCATTCTTTGTAAAATAAGTAAAAAACAGCTCATCCTAATACGTTTCTTGCCTTCCAGACGCAAATGAAATATAATTCCTGCCAAACCACTTCACCGCGCAATTTTTAATATCAAATATAGACTTGGAAAATATTACGTAAGAATGAGTTTGAACCTCCCCCCCCAAAGTAAGGGTATATAGAGATTTTTCCAACCCTCCTCCCCCACGGGGCCCTTACGTAATTAATGAATGCCCCCCTTATCAGTGTAGAAAAAAATAGAATTGTTAAGAGATTTTTATAGCAAATTATCCTTGATTGCAAAACGTTTATCAAGAACATTCAAAAATTCTATTTTTGGACTTACTCCAATTATTCTTTCTTTTATTAAAATACGTCTATCGAAAAAGGTAATAATTTTTTGAAATGCATCGTTTGGAAACGTAAATGTTTTTTTTTTTTTTTTTTGCCTTATTTTTATCCTTTTGTACTGATTTCTTTTTTAAGGAATTTATTTTTCACCCAAAAAATAACTGCTGATATACAGCTATTGATAGAAAACTTCTCAAAAGAAAAATGTCTATCTACACCGACCGTTTCCTTCGAGTGATATCAAAGAGTTCAGAAGGTGTAAAACTCAGATAAAAAGTATCAGCAGGAAGTTTTGTAATAAGTTTTTTTTTTTTTTTGGAAAAATTCATCCTCTGATGAAAAATATTTTCACACAATATTCTTTTCTTCTGCAATCGAAAAAGTATCAAATTACGACGAGTTTTTTTCAGTTGTAAAAGGCCGATTACGCTGTTGAGTGATATTTTCTGAATATCGTTTGCGTCAGAGCAGTGCTGTTGTTGAAAAAAATATTTGAGGGGACGCACCTTTCTATAAGGTTAATAGTTGACTGAGTATTTATTACGTGCAAAAAAATAAAATAAAATAAAATAAATAAATAAATAAATAAAAATAAAACATAAAAATAAATCAGTAACTAAATAAGTAAATAATAATAATAATAATAATATTAATTTGATGCTGTAAATTAGTGCCTAAGTAATCCAGAAAACTTTATTTTGTACCTTATATTTATGCATAAATTCTGCAACTAATTATTATGTTGAATTTTTAAAAAAATATTTGATTACTAAAAATATGTAACCGTTGCAGAGGTAATTAGGATGGCTCAGTTTAGGTTACTTATCCAGATTTGCCTTTCTGTTCGTATTAAAATTCTTGTTTTTATTTTGTAAAACATTCAAATAATGTCCAGTTGACGTACGTTTCCCAGCGGGCGCCTGGTTGCTCGTGAGTTGTTCTCTCCCCCTCCTCCAGTCACCACATCCGGTTTGTAGCTTTACATCCGGTTAAACCTTCACCAGGGTAGGTACGGTGGTGATCTAGTTTTGTTTAAATAAATAAATAAATAACTAAATAAAGAAGATTGTTGTATAGTTTGCATGTATCCTGTTATTTGGTAGTTGCAGATATTCTCTATTTCTGAAATTCTGAATAACGTATTTAAGATCTTCATTAAGAATTCACCGATATGAATTTTTGCTAAAAGTACTTCCTTTGCATATAGAGCTTAACTGCGTTGATGCGGGGGGCACTTTGCGGCTCCACCGACTCCGAGACGACCCTGTATTGGAGAGCCAGAGAACGCCTGGGGCAATCACTTCGGTCAATTTGTGTTAACTTATGCACTATTCTACATGTTTTCATGTTTTTGTTCTATAAGTGTAACCTGCCTCGCCATTAGAAAAAAAAATTTCTTTGCATTTGAACTTTGAATATGAAAACATTAATACTAATCTAATGCAGTAGTTTTGTGCCTAAGTACCGTAAAAAAATTATACATTATATTTCTGCATAAATACAACAACTAACTATTATATTAAATTAAAAAAAAATAATGAATGAAAATATGGGACCGTTACAAAGGTCACATATTTTCATCTAACATTTTAGGTTAGGAAGTCTTCTGTTAAAGATGGTAATCCTCATCGAGCAATTCGAATAACAACGAAAAGTTTAATGCTAACTACATGAACTATATACTTCAACTGTTTATTGCAAAGATCTTTGACGTATCTTCATTTAGAAACTTCAGTAAGTGTTTTTAGCTCCAATAAAATAACCCGTAAAGAAAAACGGCGCCGACTCTGGATAAAGATATCCTCAATATTTTTTCCATTTCTTATCTTCATTTATGTGGTTCTTCTGAGCGAGGTTTGTATCTAAATATCTTCAAGTTACTGCTGAAGTACGTAATAACGCAAGAGAATCATATCTCTGGTATTTCTCATAAAAGTCAATTCGATACTGGTGCCGCCAAAGACTCATAAACCGGCAACGACCGCTAAATATTCATATCTTCCCCACAGCAGGAGTCCTTACGTGGTCGCATTTGCGTAGTATTTTACCTAAGGATATACCCATAGTCCTTAGAAATATCATCACGAATAGTTATCCACGAAAATGCTTTGTGAGTTTTCAGAAAATTTTATTTCACGTTTTATGGGACATGAAACGAGACTATTGATTTTTTTTTATGAAATAAAAAATAAACTTGGTTAAAATGTCCTTTCAAGATAGTTATGTTTATAAAATGTAACTGTAATTGTAATGTTATAAATTTAATGATCCGTTTCAAAAGTTTAAAATCACTAAGTTTTAAGTATTTTAATATTTTCCATCGATTTTTTTTCAATATTTCATCTTTTTGTTATGTATGGAGAGCACGAGTTGATTCCTGTGGCCAGTTGTTATGCCAATGTTATGAATCGAAAACTATATTTTGGAACCTTCAAGAACAACCGATGGCCTTTATTCGGTATAAAGAAAAATTGTAGCAAATTTGGAGAAACACAGTGAGAGAATGGTCTCTATAAAACGAGCTGATGTGTGCATCACATGACTTCCTTTTACTCAAATTTAATGTCATTTCCCCATCACTAGCAATTTTAATGTGATTCAATAGTTTACTCTCTAAATATCACCAACAGTGGCCAAATTGAAACCAAATTAAAAAAAAAAATCGCCAAATTTGTCTCCAAGTTGGCAACAAAACTTGGCGACCAAAAGATTGGCGATATATCGCCAAGTGTCCGACAAATTATAACACAACTTGAGTTTACATCGAAATTAACAATGATTTCCCCCCAAAAAGGAGCAAAAGACCTCTTCAGGAACATCCGAATGCAACCAAAAGGGAAGGTGCACAGCTAGACCCCACTAAGAGTCTACGTACCAAATTTCAACTTTCTAGGACATACCGTTTTTGAGTTATGCGAGATACATACGCACATACGCACATGTACATACGTACATACTGACATCTCGAGAAAATTCGTTGTAATTAACTTGGGGATCGTCAAAATGGATATTTCGGGTGTCTGTACGTTCCTAGGCATATATCCACGTGTGATCGGGTCGGAAAAAAAAACTCATTCGGGGGTTAGAAAAATGGAAATTGAGGCCGATTTTTGAGTGAAAATTTTTTCGCGTATACAATGCTTCCTTTTTTGTAAAAGGAAGTAAAAAAGATGGAAGCTTCATATTAATGAAATAAAAATGTAGTAATGATAATTACAATTCTTCACCTGTCTAATTTCTTTTTTTTCCCCGTGTTTTCCCATTTTAACTAAAAAACACTTAAATGAATTAAAGTTTTATATGTGCTCAGGTTTGCGAGAAGAATATAAAATGAAGAATATAAAAAAATAGAATATAAGGTGAAACCCTTGGGTAAAAAAATAATAATAAAAAAAAAACGTGCTCACGAACGCCCGCACGCACACACACACACATACATATACACGAGTATACATACACGCACACACCACACTAACACATACACACGCGCACACGCAAGCACACACACACACGCCTACACACACGCATATTGTTCAGTTCCACTAAATTGAAGCAAAAGCACTTCTTAGTTTTAACCTCCTTCTGCTCTTCGGTTGAAAATGAAATATATAATTCAATTCTAAACACTCTCACAACACAAATTACTTTAGCTTCCGTTTCACAAAAGTTTTTAACTTGTTTCCGCCAAATATATATCAGTACTCGAAATTTCTCTCCATGAGTTGAATAACAATATAGACTCCCACAAGATTTATTGGAAAATGTTTGTTTGGTTACTTGAAGAATAAAATAAAATAAATAAATTATGAGGGGGAAAAAAAACAGAAAAGTGAAGCAAGTTTTATGAACTAGCGAGAAAAAACGTAACATTTATATTTGTTAAAAAAGTTTACAGCGCTTTTTTGAAACCAATAAACTGGCAGTGTTAATTCTTTCTGCTTTTAGTTACGAGTATTGTCGAATATTTCACCAGTTTCTTAGTTAAGTTCCGCAAGGAAACGGAAGCAATTTTGCTTCTTTCTCTGAGTGGAATACATTTCATTTACTTGTGACTAATTATTCTTATTTAAATATCGTCGCCTCAGAGCAACAGTAAGACATCAAATCCCAGGAATAACACTAAGGTATCCTACTGTTGCTCTGAGGTGAAGATATGACAGTGGCGTACTTAGCATGGGTGACACCCATGGCGGTAATTTATGGTGTCCAACACCCCCTACTGACGCAAAAGAAAAAAAAATATATGTAAACATGAAATTCTCGCAATTTTCAGAGACGATTACATTTGTGCTATACTGAAATTTTAAGTGGCCTAATGTACAAAAAACAAATAAACGTGGAGGGAGAGTGGGTTACCCTACAGAAATTTTTCAAATTTGTAGTCTTAAAAATGCATTTTAGCTTCATATTTTTCAAAAACTTGCAATTCCATTTAGGGTGTCATCCTCAGACGAGTGACACCCGGGACGGACCGCCCTCCTGCCCACCGTAGCGACGCCACTGAATATGAACCAAGCTTAAATGAAGCACATATGATTCGTTAGAATTTATCAGGTGGGGGTTAAGAATTAAATAATTAACGCACATATAAAGTTTAAAAAGTAACAGTAGGGGAAAGTGGGGTAAAACCGGAAAGTCGGAAGCAAACCGGCTTCCTCCTTCTAACCCCTTTAAGCGCTGCAATCGCGTGGACCTGGACAAGAGAGGAACTACCTTCTACCTTGATGGAAGAAGCAGCGGCAATTATATTAGAACGTAATAGACTCGCTTCTTTCGTTCCTGTGAAGAAAATTCTGTTTGAGCGGTTTTGCTTAAAATGTTTGAACAAAACTAGAAGGATTATACTGCGTTCCTGCTTCTGCAATAGTAAAGGTATTTAGCTCTCTTTTTACAACATTTAATTACCTTCATTATCATTCTAAGCAATTGTCTGTAGCATTCTGTAAAGTCATATGACGGCATTTTTTATGAAAGCTGTACGTGCGGGGTAAAACCGGATAATACCCGGTTTTGCCTCTTGATTTTTAAAAGATAGTAAGTTTATTATATAATGATAATAAAACTTTCATTTGACCAAATTATTTTACAACGGAGATCAGGTGGCTGAGGGGGGGGGGAGAGGGTTGCTGTAGCCCCATAGCGCTCCTCCTAGATTCGCCATTGCGCTCAAGTAGTGATGTTACTCTAAAATGATGCTATTTTTCCCTTATGGGTTTTAATTTTTCAACTGTGCAATGATATATTTTTTAATGTGAGGATATAATTTCGCTACCCTCTAAGAAATGCTTCGAAGAAATGCCACAGGTTGGGAACGCCGATTTAGAGGAAATCTTAGAAAAACAGCAAGTAAACTATAATTTAAGTAGAGTCGTTGCCAGGACGCTTCAATCCAGAATTTCATTCTTCAACATTTTTGTTAAATTTAGAACCATTCAAAAGATTTTATAGTATACTAGCTGCGTTGCCCGGCTTTGCCCGGTCCACCTTGAAAATAAAAAGTGTGTCAAGTGACGTATATTCAACAATCAGGCGTAAAAAATAAATTGAAAAAACATGATTTCCCTTCCAAACAATGACGACAGATATTAAAATACTTTTAAGAAATTAAATCCAGAAAGATGGATTTAAAATACGTAACCATGGAACACAAAATAAAATAAGTTTAAGAAAGTAAAATGCGGAAGAAAATGGTTCACAATTTGAATGACTCACAAATTTCTTAAACTTGATTTAAAAAAGCTTGTAACTTTTTTTTCTTTCGAGATAAAAGCTTACTTTTTCGACCATAGGTCGAATGAGATCTGGAGTAAAAAAGGTCTCTTTTTCCAATGGCGTCAAAAAGAGGGCTGTGGGACAGTTCCTTCACTTTTTATTGATTTATTTAATAAAGTAGTGCCTAAATTTCAGCTAAGCCTAAAAAAATTCGAGCTAAAAACGCAAATAACTCCCGCCGTAATAAAGTTAGAGCATTGAAACAAATTACGTAGAACGCGGAAAATTCTACCCTTTCTAACGATATGTAACATTAATATGTGCAAGTAATTTTTCACCCCCATATTTGAGAATTTATGTGAAAATTGGGCCGAAATTGGAATAAAAAAAGAACTATTTATCGAATTGTTTTCGAACTGCTCTGCAAACCTTCTCAGGACTTAAAGGAACAAACTGTGAAAATTTCAGCGAAATCAGCCGGGTAGTTTTCGAGTTTTGCGAGTTCAAACACACAGACGCTTTTTGGAGACTTCATTTATAGGGTCTGGTGGGGTAAAGTGGTCATAAAATCGTAGGTTTTCAACTTTGGTGGATAATAAATACAACAAATAATTTAAACATCTCAACTTTTTTTGTTGTTATTTTACATTGCATTATTAAAGAACACAGTACACTGAAGTTTAGAAAAAAAAATATTGATTTAATTAGTTTTATAACACTTTCTTTTCCCTTTGTATTTATGACCACTTTACCCCATGGGATCGGGGAAAGTGGTCATAGCATGGGGTAAAGTGGTCATAGTTAAAAATAAATGCAAAACTGTATTAAATAACCCTAATATTTGTATATTTCAGTTATTTTATGGTTACAAGTATATGCACTAATATATGCGTGTATTCACGAGTATATACGTGTCGTGTAAACATGAGTAATCACGTTCATATATGAGTAGATACCGTGCATACCTGAGTATATACATGTATAGTAGACGTATATACGCATATATGTACAAGTGTACATGTGGGTATATACATAACTGTACATAAATGTATATACGGGTATAAACGAGTTAATTCGTGGATGCATCCAGTGCGTGTTTGTACGTGTCTACTCACGTATATACACGTATATATGGAAGCACGAGTATATACGTATGTATACGTGTAAACACAATTATATACCTGAAAAAACGTATATACGTACATTTATGTGTCCGTACATACTCGTCAACCAGTACATATATGTATTCACGAGTATATACGCTTACATACATGTATGCCTACAGAGTGAATCCAAGCTCTTGAGCAAAAATCTAAGGGGTGTGAGAGGTGAGGATAAAAAGCAAAGAACAATAAGGAGTTTATGGTCGTTGACGCGCTACATGCACACAAAGCCAGAAACTGATGGATGCAAAACAGGTCACAAATTTTTTACACAAAGATGATTTTACTCAAAATTTAGTTTTTAAGAAATATTTAAAGCACTTTTTAAAAGTTATGGTCCGTAGTAGTTCTAATACACGCATCGCAACAAAGGCGCAGCGACGGATGAAAGTTTTTCAAAAGTCTCGTTATTAAAACAGAGAGTGCTTTGTGATTGCGACGCATGCATTACAGCTGCAGGCCGCAAATTTCTTCAATCGCTTTAAAACCTTCTTACAACCTAAAATGTTGTGCAAAATTGTCTTAGTGTAACAAATTTGTGACCTGTTTTGCATCCACCAGTCTTTGGCTTTGCGTGCATGTAGCGCGTCAGCATTGTGTTTGTGATCATATGTTCCTTGTGATTCTTGCTTTTTATCCTCCCCTCTAACACCTGGTAAAAATTTTCCCATGAGTTTAAACTAACCCTGTATACTTGTATGTCATATGCTTGTATGTAAGTATCTACTCGAGTACGTACGTGTACATACGTGTCTACCTGAGTATATAAGTGTTCGTATACATACGAGTAAAAGCAAGTAGATACTTGTATAGTCGAATGTATATCTGCATAAATAAAAAATACCCATATCGCAGATACCCATATACGTATTTATTGGTGCATTTATGTGAATACATTTGTATACGTGCCTACACGAGTATATGCGTATGCATACGTATATACTCGTATATGGGGTACGTATATACCCCATTTACGGTAAAAACAATACATATTAAGTGAAATTAATATTTAATTCATATCTGCCTTATACATAACTCTTAAGTGACATTAGAAGAACAATATTCGTTAAGCCTAATATTATGACCACTTTACCCCATCTTACTGAAATTGTTCTGAAAAATGATCTAAAATATATTCAGCTAACTGCTAATGAGTAAGCGATCTTAAGACATGTAGGAAGCTTCCTGTGCCGTCAATCTGTTCATAATTCTAACAAACAAAATTTCCTAAAAAAGTTAAAAGAGGTGTTTAGATTTTTAAAATTTTCATATTTACACAAAATATTTTTTTTACCAAATAAAATTTTGCCAGGTTTGGAAATTTCGTATTCAAAATGTAGTTTCTAACTCCCTGAACCTAAAATAAAATATTCACATTCATTCGAACATTTATTTCCAAGCTATAGTCATTTATTTGACGTATGACCACTTTACCCCATTGACCACTTTCCCCCACCAGACCCTACTATGTAGAGATAAAATATTAGTTATTCGACGAATGTATTTTCTTCGTTTACATCTTGTGATCATATAATCATAAGAGTTCAGGCGATTTTATCAGAAAATCACAGTTCATGGAATACAGGAATAAAATCTTTTTTTGGTTTGACAATTTAAATATCCTTTTAACAGTTAATAAAATAAAAACTGGTGTTTTTGAGCAAAATTTGGAACAATTTAGCGGAAGAAGTGTAATAAACTAAAATCATATGGAAATGAACTTTTGTAAAGGATATTATTTTTTAGTTAGAGAAATATTAAACGTTTCAAAATTAAGGAAACGATTTCAGTGTTTAAAAATATTTCAATTCTTTAATTTTGTTGTGATGGCAGCCATAATAAATTAATAACTAGGAAAAAAAAGGCAAATAAATAATTAAATTAAATAATTACATAACTACAAAATTAAAAAACACTATTTCACGCATAAAACACTATTTGTATACTGAAAGTGTCAACTTACCTCACCAAGTGTAAATGTTGAAGTTAGTTATTAATAAAAGCTGATTAATTCATTCAATTTCTTTTAAGATCACTTCATACAAAACTATATAAAAAGTACTTTAATCATCTGAAATGTAAGCCATTTCGATACATAAATATTTGAATATGCAAGTTTTTGTTCCGGTTTTGCAAACACTTTTAAGTGCAAATGTCGAATTTTAAATATGTATTCTACGCTCATCTCAAACTGACTTCGAAAAGAAAAGAACTATTGCACACTATTTTAATTATCTTCGTAAGAAATGACGGTGATGTTTTAAAAAATCACGCATCAGTAAACGCGAAGCAGAATTAATGTTTTTTCCTGCGGCACATTCCACACGAAAATGATTATTACTTCACTTTTTCCTGAACAAATATTAAAATCGCTTCAGAAATGTCGCCGTAAATTTGCATTTATCGAAGTCTGAGAAATTAAAATAGAAAAATCAATTTTAAGCCTTGTGTGTCATTCTGTACAACCGAAGGAAAAAATTGATTTTCTTAAAAAATAAATTAATATTAATAAACTCTTCCAAAAGTGAACAATTTCCTGTCAACACTTCTTTAACATAAAAGAAAAATTTTAATCATTAAAAGTAATTTATTTTCTTTTTCCGAAATTGACGCTCTTGAAATATTTTGAACATTAAATTTTGTTTAAATATAAGTTAAAAATATAAACGTTGTTAAAATCAATAAAAGTTACTTTTTACTTCCTTTTACAAAAAAGGAAGTATTGTATTCGCGAAAAAAATTTCACTCAAAAATCGACCTTAAATTTCCATTTTGCTGAACACCGAATGCACGTTGAGATTTTTTTCGATCCGACCACACGTGGATATATGCCTAGGAACGTATAGACACCCGAAATATCCATTTTGACGATCCCCGAGTTAATTACAACGAGTTTTCTCGTGACGTCTGTATGTACGTATGTCTGTGCGTATGTATCTCGCATAACTCAAAAACGGTAACTCCTGGAAAAGTGAAATTTGGTACGTAGACTTCTAGTGGGATCTAGTTGTGCTCCTTCCCTTTTGGTTGCGTTCGGATGTTCCTAAGGGGGTCTTTTACATCTTTTTGGGGGGAAATCATTGTTAATTTCAATGCTAACTCAAGTGGTGTCATAATTTGTCAAACACTTGGCAATATATCGCCAAGCTTTTGGTCGCAAAGTTTTTGTCGCCAACTTGGCGAAAAATTTGGCGATTTTTTTTTTTTAAATTTTAAGTCTGGCTTTAATTCGGCCAATGTTGGGGATATTTAAAGAGTTAACGACTGAATCATATTAAAATTGCCAATAATGGGGAAATAAATCTGTGTAAAACGTTTTTTTTTTTGCTTCGGTTCGCAAGAAACTAGAGGTGAAAATATTTAGTGTTTTCTTACTTACTCCAAGGCGCTATTATCATTAAATTGGCGTAAAAGGAAATCATGTGATGCACACATCAGCTCGTTTAGATAAAGTGCACGCAATGTTTTGATTCACACTGGGAAATATGTCTTAACGTTGTAAAAAGGTTTAATCATCGCTCTTGTGTTTTAAGTTACATGAAAGTAAATCTACAAATCTAAATGGTCAATTTAGCATTCAAAGTAATAGCTTTTTCAAGTTTGAGGGCAATAGACTGTAAACGCGGGCTACTTTGGCCCACATTTTGAAACTTTGCCCACACATTAACTTTATAACTATTCATACTTCCAAGCTTTGGAAACCTAATTTACGCATCTGAAGTTCTCTTAATTTGATTTCTGAATAGTGGTCGTTTTGTTTCCATTATTATTACTTTTTTTAAAAAAGCATGATAGTAATTAAATGAATGATAGTAAGAAACTATAATCTCTACATAGTATAAAATGAAGTCTCCAAAAAGCGTCTGTGTGTTTGAACTCGCAAAACTCGAGAACTACCCGGCCGATTTTGCTGAAATTTTCAGTTTGTTCCTTTAAATCCTGAGAAGGTTTGCAGACCAGTTCGAAAACAATTCGATGAATAGTTCTTTTTTTTAATTCCAATTTAGGTCCAATTTTCACATAAATTCCCGAATATGGGGGTGAAAAATTATTTCACATATTAATATTACATATCGTTCGAAAGGGTAGAATTTTTCGCGTTATAAGCTATTTGTTTCAATGCTCTAACTTTATTACAGCGGGAGCTATTTGCGTTTTTAGCTCGAATTTTTTTAGGCTTAGCTGAAATTTAGGTACTACTTTCTTCATTAAATAAATCAATAAAAAGTGAAGGAGTTGTCCCACAGCTTTCTTTTTGACGCCATTGGAAAAAGCGACCTTTTTTACTCCAGAATTAACTCGACCTACGGTCGAAATAATAAGCTTTTATCTCGAAAGGAAAAAAAAGTTACAAGCCTTTTTAAATCAAGTTTTAGAAATCTCGATTCCATTCAAATTGTGAACCATTTTCTTTCGCATTTTAATTCTTTAAACTTATTTTATTTTGCGTTTCCATGGTTGCGCATTTTAAATCCATCTTTCTGGATTTAATTTCTTAAAAGTATTTTAATATCTGTCGTCATTGTTTAGAAAGGAAATCATGATGGTTTTTTTTTATTTATTTATTAAGCCTGATTGTTGAATATACGTCACTTGACACAATTTTTATTTTCAAGGTGGACCGGGCAAAGCCGGGCAACGCAGCTAGTCATTAATGTTTTATTTTTACTTGCAATAGAATACACAAAACAATAGCTGCAATTAAATTTATTGAACAACAAACATATGCAATGATACAATATAGAGATAAGAGCAATGTGCGCATTTTTAGTTTTAAACCAGCGAAATATGTAACATTTTTGTTGTAGAAAACATTGCATAAAAGGAAGAGATCGAGAGAGAAAAAAAAAAGTTTTTATTTTCTAGGTAAAATTTCTTTTTTGCAATATTTATTCGTTTTGAAGCTCATTTTACTTCCGTACCGGAAACACTGATAAATATCCTTGAATTGATCTACAATAATCAAATCTAAATTAATTAACTGAAACGTAGGATACTTAAGCCTAATGAGGCAGTGAGAAGCAAAGAGATGTAAGTTGCAAAATTAAAAATTTGGATATAACCAGTACACATGGTAGTTGAACCTCTCCTCTGTCCTGGGGCAAGAGATGGTACTAGTACCCAGAGCTAGATAATGTAGAAGCGCGCACGCCGTAGGCGGATACATCCGCTGACGTGCGGATACATTCGCCGCGGAGTTGCAACGTCGTCCGATAATTGTAAAAGCTCTTAAATAAAAGATAAAGATTAGATCAATTGAAGATCAATTTGAAACGAATAAGAAGTAACGATAGTATCTTTACTTCTAATTCTTTTTAAATTGATACTGATATTATTTATTTAGATTGTAAAAAATTAATTGTTAAAAATTATTGTAATGTGTAATTACAAGATAGTATATAAACCCGCGCGTTCGGTGGATATATTCATTGCTGTGCGGATACATTCGCTGTGGGCACGTGCATCTCGCGATAATCGTTCAAGTTCTTACTTTTTGCTTTTAATTTGTTTTAAACTGATACTATTTAATTAATTTGTAAAAATTATTAATAGATAGCATATATGCAAGCGCGTAAGGCGAATATATTCGCTGCTGCGCGGATACATTCGCTGCCAGCAAGCGCATCTCGCGACCATCATTCAAGTTCTCCTTCTTTACTTCTAATCAGTTTAAAATTAATATTGCTAATGTAAAACGTAATAATCACAGCTAAATAATATAGACGGACGCAGATAAATTCCCCTGCTGTAAGAAAATATTTGGTGCTTTGTGGATATATTCATTAAGGACATGCGTATCTCGCCCTAATCGCGAATAATGTTCTAGTTTTCCACCTGTCATTTTTTTTCTTTCTGTTAAAAAATTACTAAAATGTTAATCCCCCCATTTCTGCTACGCATCAAGTGGTGACAACTGAGCAATTCTTTTCATGTGACTTTGTATTTACTTTTTTTTTTCTTTTTTTTGTGCTCATATCAAATCAAAAAAGCACATATGTGGCTTTAAAGCTTATCATATGAGGTCAGCAAGTTCGCACTTGCCGTATTTTTGGAAAATTGCACCGCACCCGGCGTAAGCGCCGCGCTTTCAGTTTAACAAACAATGTGAAAGAAAAGTTTTTTCTGTTAGTTTCTTTTTCCTGAAGATATCTGGAACGTAATTTAAATAGATTAAATATTTCATTTTTTTTTTTAACTACTGAAAATACCATGCCTTGCCTTCAATCGAGTTGAACCGAACCATTGCTTCGGTCACTCGTCTGGTCAGTGCTAATTCTATATTAGTTACCAGTCTGTTTGGCACTCTTGGCTTCCTAAAGTGGTTTTACACCTCCAGCTCAGTCACTTCCTAAGCAGGGCTGATGAGTGCTAATAAGCACGAATTGCAGACCTTTGCTGGAATGACTGGGATGGCAATGTATTTCATGTTCTTACTGATAGTTAATTACCCAAAATCAGACAACCACGGACTTTGAAATTTATCTTGGGTCTTTGCATCCATAACATGATTGGCATGAAAATTAGTTCCTTGTAACCTCAAAGCATATACCTGCAAGTATTTATTTCTTATGATTAAAAATCTTTTTTTTTTTTTTTTTGAATCCGGACAATTCCCCCTCCCCTCGTTTTTTTTAAATATTTATTTTTATTTATTTATTTATATTTTTTTTGCGTGATAGACAATGATTAGCTTGCAGATACTTTTGAGTTGCGTGCGCAGATACTTTATATTTTTATCTGACTCTGCTAGTAGCCCTGGTAGTTGCTGATATACAGCATGATTTAAAACACAATTTAAATGAAAGGCTTTCTATGATGTTATCTTTAAACGCGTTTTACTCAAAACTTTAAAATGTCCATTTACATCCCTTTGCTTCTCACTGCCTCAAATGGGTTTAAGTATCATTCAAATAGGGAAAACGTTTGATGCTTCAACTATTACCACCAAAAAAAAAAAAGAAAAGGATTGTGATTACTTAACTAATCTCATTTGAAAAGTTTTATCTTCAAGCTCAGCTCGACTGGAATAATTTAGACGAATGCAAATGATTTGAAGACATGATGAACCAAGAGAATTCCGGAGAAATTCACTTTAAAAATAATTCTAATGCTAGGCGAAGTGTATATTTTGCTGCTTTGCTATTATCTATCTATTAAGCTTCACTCAACTTGTACTCAATCATGGAATAGAATGATTGAATTTTATATGCTTGAAGTTGTTTTAAAGGAGATTTGTAAAATTGGAGCGTATTTCCCTTGAAATGTTACGCTGAAAGACTTTGCATCCGTAGAAATTTACTTTTCTCTTGTTATGAACAAATAAAATATTCCAGTTGAAGCTTTACAAGTGTTAGTTAAGTACATTCCTACAAAGCTTATAAGAAATATACCCTTGTGTCACTCTTAATACTCTACTAATCGAAAAAAAAAAAAAAAAAAAACGAGCTGATGTGTGCATCACATGACTTCCTTTTACTCCAATGTAATGTCATTTTCTCATTATTGGCAGTTTTAATGTGATTCAATAGTTTACTCTCTAAATATCACCAACAGTGGCCAAATTGAAAACCGATTAAAAAAAAAAAAAATAAAAAAATAAATAAAAATCGCCAAATTTGTTGCCAAGTTGGCGAAAAAACTTGGCGACCAAAAGACTGGCGATATATCGCCAAGTGTCCGCCAAATTATAACACCACTTGAGTTTACATCGAAATTAACAATGAATCCCCCCCCCCAAAAAAAAAGGGGCAAAAGACCCTCTTCGGAGCATCCGAATGCTACCAAGAAGGGAGGTGCACAACTAGACCCCCACTAGGAATCTAAGTACCAAATTTCAACTTTCTAAGACATTCCGTTCTTGAGTTATGCGACATACATACACACATACACACACACGCACATACGTACATACATACGTTCATACAGACGTCACGAGAAAATTCGTTGTAATTAACTCGGGGATCGTCAAAATAGATATTTCGGGTGTTTGTGCGTTTCTAGGCATATATCCACGTGTGGTCGGGTTGCAAAATAAACTCAACATTCATTCGGGGATGAGCAAAATGGAAATTAAGGCCGATTTTTGAGTGAAAATTTTTTTCGCGAATACAATACTTCCTTTTTTGTAAAAGGAAATAAAAACTGTTTAATACAAGACAAAAGTTACACTAAAAACAAAAATAATTAAATAAATATTTAAAAAGGAAAAGAAAGGGTGTCAGGGTGTCTGGATTGGGGCAAAAATATTTTTCAGTCTGTCTCCTACTCCCCCGTAATAAATTTGATGCAATACTCCGATTCAGACAAACCGTTTTCTAAACATAAAAAAATATAAAGTTAAAACCGTTATAAATGCACAAGTTCCAAAAAAAAAGCAGACACGTGTTTTGGGATTACAAGAAGCCTAGTAGCATAACATGTCACAACAAAGTTACAGGGACATCCTCGTGAGTCACACTGGTCAAAGTCATGCAGTGATAGAATTGTGACGTCTCACAGGAGTCACGCGGTGATACATTTGTGACATGTTTCAACTGCAACATCTCTGCAACGATAAATTTATTGCCGGATACTTTGTGACGTTATAAAGACGTCACTGCAACGTCACTTCATGATATGTACGCGGAATGGCATTCGTTCCTGCTGGTAAAATTCGTTCGACTGGTAAATTCCTGCAACCTGTTGATGATTTAGAGAAACGTTTCGTGACTTCCACAAAATAGTACCATTTCAGCCACTGTGCTATTGGGCTGTCTTTCAATTTGAAAAGATGCAAGCTTGAGGCATTTGACAAAAACCAACTTTTGTCCCTTTATCTTCGTACTAGTGGTACCCACACGGCTTTGCCCGTAATAGAAAAATTAAAAGATCTTTTGGTTCGCCTGTATATTTACAAATAATGTATGGTGAATTTTCTCGCCAATTGGGTTGTACCCATGTTACGGCTCCACGTTATGATAATTTCGTATCTCTTCAATTGGCTTGTGCCCATGTTACGGTTCCACGTTATGGTAATTTTGTAATTTACTCATCCATCTTATGATAGTTTTGTTCTTAAAATTGGAATAGAAAAAGAACCACATCGAATTTTCGAAATATCGCTTCGAGGTGCACACCCCATGCTACAAACTAACTTTGTGCCAAATTTCATGAAAATCGACCGAACGGTCTAGGCGTTATGCACGTCACAGAGATCCAGACATCATACAGACGTCCTCCGTACATCCAGACAGAGAGACTTTCAGCTTTATTATTAGTAAAGATTAAAAACATTAGGTTCATTTGCCCAATGTGTAACCATTGACAAGCATGAAAACCATGATGGTATATTTTAAATCTTCCCTCGTTTCAACATTTCGAAATATAGATATACATTATTTCTACTATTTTTAAACGTAGGAATAAATATTTGTATTTAAACCAAGAGTAATGTTTCCCAAAATAGGTCACAAATTCCTTTTCAGGCAGAAAAGCTAAACAATTCTCAGTTGGAACTTTTGACAGTCAACGTTCCGGGACACTTTTGAGCATAGAACTTGAAAATAGCGAGTGAAGTTACTAAGACATTCATTTAATAATGAGTTTTCGTACAGTCATGGCATTGGAAATCGATGTTAGGAATATTTTTTCACAAAATATTCATTTTTGCGGCAGTTTGCTTGCGAATTTTATTGATGAAATTGTCGTGTTCAAAGTTGGAATTTAACAGTACTAGCGAGAAAAAAGGAATAAACTCACTAAATGGTGTGTTAAGTCTTAAAACTTTCTTCAGGCCGTTTGCTGTACTTTTGACTTTTTTAAATTACTTATTCTGCCATTTTTAATGCAGTTGCTGAAAATATTTCGAATGAAAGTTCCTTAAGGTATATTAATATAAAAAGATGATAAATGAAAAATTTGAACGGAACACTATGAATTCAATGCCCATAGAATCGATAGATATGCATGATATACAAAACAGCGAGAAATCAACTTATTTGAAGCCTACTTTCCCGCAAATGAAAAAAAAAAAGAAAAAAAAATTAGTTTGAATTTTGACATCTGGGAATTTATATTATGTTTTTCGCAATCACGAGTGTGTGTGTGTGTGTATGTAAGCGTGTGTGTTTGTGTGTAGGGTGTATGTGTATGTGTGTGTAGGCATGTGTGTTTGTGTCTGTGCGCAAGCATGAGTGTGTGGGTAGTTGTGTGTAAGAGTGTTTGTGTGCGTGGGGGCGGGGTATGTGTATGTGTATGTAGGCATATGTGTTTGTGTCTGTGTTTGTCTGTGTATGCGTTTGTGTGTGTATGTGTAAGTGTCTGTATGTATGCATGTGTTTATGTGTTTGTGTATGTGTAGGGGTCTGAATGTATGAGTGTGTGTATGTCTTTGTGCGTGTGTATGTGTATGTGTATGTGTGTAGGTGTATGTGTTTGTGTGTGTGCGCGTGTGTGTATGTGTGTGTATGTAGTTGTGTATGTATGCGCGTGTGTGTAGGATATGAACGCAACCTGGAGACGGCTTTCGCTAGAGGAGCAACATCGTGAGGAGCCGGTCGACGGTGATGCTGCAGAGGGTGCTGGCGGGAAATTAAAATGATAGCACACAGTCAAATGAAAGCAATAAGCAATCGTGATTGCTCAAAAAAATCTTAAAATACCGTAAATACATCTTAAAAGTTAAAATTATTTTATAAAATAAAATCCAATTCAATAAATATATTGAATAAAAAAAAAAAAAAAAACTCTTGAAAGTAGGGTTATGAGATGGAGTAAAGTTGAATCTGTTCCCTGACATTTTTTACTACTGCTTTTAAGGAGCTTATCTTCATTACTCTTTCTTTTCATGTACTAAATTTTACCATTAACACTTTGGCAGAGCTCAATTTCTTCATTTCCCAATTTTAAGAACTATGTTTCATGACCAGGGCGGTCATTCCAAGTTCGACAGCTTGCGAGATCGAGATTTTCGCTCACGTGATCGGTTGTGACGTAGAAATGTCGCAAAGTAGGATTTTAATCACGGAGTAGGAAGAAGGAGAGAAATGTCCTACGGGATTGCTAGTGTAAAAGTGGCAACGATTGTTCACTTTTTTAGAGGGCGCTGTCGGCGAACCGCTCCCGTCAATCGCAGCAGATCAATGTAAATGATGCTAAGTTTCTCACTTTTTTAGAGGCAGCTATTAAAGCAAAAAAAGAAAAATACTACTGGAAATTGGTTGTAATAGGGGGCTAATATAGTGGACGATGTACGGTTTTCGTCCACAGGAAGTTTGCACAGTATTTTGATGGAAAAATTAATTTTATTTTTCATCACCAACTTGCCGAATTCGTCTGCTAATAATATTGCGCTGTGCGATGTTCTTTTTTTTACGAGTTGGAATGTTTCTATTCCTATAAATAATTGACGAAATGAGAATATAGTAGAATTAATTACGTAAATACTTTTTTTTTAATTAGTTGTAAATTTCGTGACATGTTTCGAGAACTAATTAAAGCGAAATAACTTTTACTTTCACGACCTTTAACAGATAAAAATAAATGTTAACGTTCTATTTACTTAACTTTAAGCTGATATTGATTATAATAATTTCATTCATGTATTTACTCACTGCTTAAACAGAATTGTTATAATTATTTTTTTTTTATTATTGCATTTATTTCGACAACCAAATGGAAAAAAAATCGAGAAACCTTATTCATTAAAAAAATTATACCTTGGAACGCTTTTTTGAGATATTTGGGATTTTCTGTTGAAATTAATCAAGTTTTCAAAAATATGTATTTTTTAAATGAAAAAGGTTTTGCAATTTTTTTTCGATTTGACTGCAGAAAAAAATTCAATAATAATGAAAAGCAACGATAATAATTATGTCTAAGCAGTGAGTAAATACATGAATAAAATTTTTATAATCAATATCAGCTTGAAGTTAAGTAAATAGAACATTAACATTTATTTTTATCTGTTAAAGGTCGTGAAAGCAAAAAATTATTTCGCTTTAATTAGTTCTCGAAACATGTCACGAAATCTACAACTAATTTTTCAAAAATGTATTTACGTAAATAATTGTACTACATTCTCATTTCGTCAATTATTTATAGGAATAGAAACATTCCAACTCGTAAAAAAAAGAACATCGCACAGCGCAATATTATTAGCAGACGAATTCGGCAAGTTGGTGATGAAAAATAAAATTTTTCCATCAAAATACTGTGCAAACTTCCTGTGGACGAAAACCGTATATCGTCCACTATATTAGCCCTTTATTACAACCAATTTCGAGTAGTATTTTTCCTTTTTTGCTTTAATAGCTGCCTGTAAAAAAATGAGAAACTTAGCATCATTTACATTGATCTGCTGCGATTGTCGGGAGCGGTGCACATACAGCGCCCTCTGGAAAAAGTGAACGTTGCCACTTCTACATAGTAAAGATTTATCTCCTCCCCTTTAACCTCCCTGATTTTAATCTACTCGAACTTAGCTTGCGGCTAGGTTCGAGTAGATTAAAATACTACTTTGTGACATTTCTACGTCACAACCGATCACATGAGCGAGATAATCTCGATCTCGCAAGCTGACGAGCTTGGAATGACCGCCCAGTCCTTTTGTGGACAACCGGTGTTTTCAACGTTCTTCGCTTTGAGAAACAGGTTTTTATTTATTTATTAGCAGTACCCGCACAGCGATGCCCGTGCTAAACATTTAATTGAAGTCCATCGAATAAAAAAAAATTGACGCCCCCTCACCCTCTGATGTGAAATGATCTTTTTTCTTTGTATAAAATGCGTACACACCTTTTCAAAAAAAAAAAAACTTTTTTAAGTTTCTTTGGAATTTAAAACTTTTCGTCAAATCATTAGATTAGATTTACAGTTGCTTTAAAACTCTATTTAGCGAGTGAAGCGGTTTTTACTGCAATTTAAAATATTTCGCCAAATAAACAAAAAAAGACATCAAATAATATCTTTCAAATGTAAAAATAATTCCGCAGCTCTATTGTTTATCGCCAAACTTGCCCAGCAACCACGCTATCATAATCCATCCGTCTAACGAAAAAAAAAAAAAAACATCCCGTGGAACATTTAAAAATCATCGTCAGAAAAGAAGAAGAAAATGTCGTACATTTCACTCGGATGAAAACAAATCAAAATTTCTTTTCTTTCAAAACAAATCGTCAAAACAATGAACTACATTAACGGTTGCCTTAAAGCAATAATCCTGGACTGAACCTGCTCAGCGCCTAACGTGCCAAGCGACCACACTACCGGAACCCAGCCTTTTTGCGAGTGAAGCGGATGTTTTTTCTTTGGCAATGATAAATGTTTCGCCAAACAAACAAACAGGTATAAAATCACATTAACAGTAGCTTTCAAATCTTTATATATCAAGAGCTGCGTTGCCCGGCTTTGCCCGGTCCACCTTGAGAACAAAAATTGTGTCAGGTGACATATATTCAACAATTAATTAAAAGAATAACTTAATAACTTAAAGAATAACTTAAATAAAAGAAAAAAAAAAACACCATGCAAAATTACCCTTCCAAACAATGACGACAGATATTAAAATACATACTTTTAAGAAATTAAAATGTGAAAGATGGATTTTAAAAACGTAACCATAGAAACATGAAATTAAATAAATTTATTTCCTTATTTTGCATCTGATTTCTTAAACAATGGATTCAAAAAGCGTAACCATGGAAACGCGAAAATAAAATGGTGGACAACCTGAATCAAAATGACATATTTCGAAATTGATTTAAAAACGCTTGTAACTTTTTTTCCTTTGAAATAGAAGCTATTTTTTCGACCAAAGGTCGAGAGAGATCTGGAGTAAAAAATATCGCTTTTTCCAATGCTGTCAAAAAAAAAAAAAAAAAACTGTGGGACAATTCCTTTACTTTTTATTAATGAAGAAAATAGTGCCTAAATTTCAACTAAGCCTAAAAAAGTTCGAGCTAAAAACGCAAATTACTCCCGCCGTAATTAAGTTAGAGCATTGAAATAAATTGTTTAGAACGCAGAAAATTCTACCCTTTTTAACGATATATAATATTAATATGTGCAAGTAATTTTTCATCCCTTTAATAGCCAATAATAGACAATTTACGTGAAATTTGGGCCTAAATTTGAATAAAAAAAGAACTATTTATCGGATTTTTTCGAATTATAGCCTATGTTACTCAGTAAGAAAGCACCTTTCACATAGTGAAAGAATTTTTCAAATAGGTGCAGTGGTTCCGGAGATTACCTCGAACATATAAGCACACAAAAATCCGCCCTCTCTATAATATTATTCGATTCGATTCGATTCAGAGTCACAACTGACTTCAACTGCATTTATGTCGAGGTCTGCATACTGAGTGCCTTACCTCCATTATTTTTATATACCGATGGATGGCAGCACCATCACCGGATCGAGCAGTTAATGAGAATTTAGAACTAGTCCAAGAGCTAATAGCTACCTGGTACTAGCACCCCCAGAGGTATCGTTTCACTTGGAGGACATTGAGACCACGAGCATATTTAACGTCGCCCAGTCCCCTTTAATGACGGCGGTGGGTCTTCGACCAGCAAGGATCGAACCCGAGGCCCTCCGGTCCCGAGTCCAATGCCTTACCGATCAGGCTACCACGGCCCCTCTATAATATTAGTAAAGATAAAGATTTATTTGATTGCAACTTGTGAGTTGCCAAAGCAACTCTTAGTGAGTAATCGAACTCGCCAGGAAACCATACGATAGTGTAATTCTGAAAATAAATAAATAAATAATTAAATAAAATAAATAAAAAAATAATAAATAAAAAGCTATTGAAAGTGCATAGTAAATCATGTTTCTGGACGTATAAATTACAATCTTCGTATCCATATTATCGAAATATAAGGTCTTAAAGTCTGCCAAAATTTAATGAAAACTCGCCAAATAAAAGAGTTGCGGTGAGTGATGGAAGGCATCTTTCACAAGTTTTGCAGATGGATATCCTGTCACATGCAGTCAAATTGCGTGTTAATTTAATTTCTCGCCCAGTCTTTCAATTTGGCGCTTTTATAAACATTTCGGCGATCTTTATCTGGATTACGGGGGCACGACGGCAAATAATTTTTTATTAAAATTCAAATTTTTCTATTCTTACTTATTTATGCATTTTTTAATTATTACGCTATTCGTGTGGTTCCTTGTTCAGTACTTCACAAGTGGAGGTGAAAAAGTTGAACGATAAAAAAAAACTGACTAAATAGTGTTAAGATGTTTTGAAGAAACACAACTCTTTTGTTTAAAGATTGAAAATTTTTTCTTTGTGTTTTGCTATATATTTCTTTGCTTTATTCAGAAAAAATACGGAAATCTCTAGAGATGTCCCCTCTCCAGAGGTGCGTTTCGTTCCTCACCCTGTTTTCTTTGCTGCCATTAAAACTCCATCCTTCTTCAAGACTGCATTAAAATACTAGTTCCTTTCTAAAAACTGAAAAGAATCTCTTCTTTAAATTATTTTGCTTAAAATACGTTGTAAAACCAATCTAATTTCACTGTTAAAAAATAGAAATGTATCTGTCAAGAAACATGTAACATAACCAATTTTCATTTTGTATCTAACATGTCACTTGTTCCCGAATTCATCTTAAGAAGAGAACTTAAAATTTCTTCTGTCCAAAGCTATCGGGAGCATTCTTTAACTTCTCAATAGAGAAAAAATATATTTTCTGTTTAAATTACTTTACTTCGACTTCTCAAAAAAGTAAGACTGACAGTCTGAAATTGCGGTCTTTCTTCGACGAAAAACAATTGAAAAATTCCCTTAAGATATTTCAAAAGCATGATCCAAGAGGGAAAAAAACATTCTCAATTCTGTCTTAAAAAAAAAAAAAAAAAAAATCAGTTTTGCGTCCGTTTCAAAATTGAGTACTGAATTTTATTTCTTTGAAATTTTTCAAAAATGAAAATCTGTTTAAAATGTAAAAAATGTAACAAACTCATATTTTTGAAATTTTGGTGGATTCTGTTAGAACTATCGATAATTAATACACTCCTGTTTGTGAAAATTGCAACACCACGAAGGACTTAAGGCGAGTGGGCTGAAAATTGCAGGAAATGTAAAGTAGGGCATGATATGCAAATGATTAGAATTGCAGACCGGTAGCGCATACGAATGCTGAGCAGCGCCCTCTAAACGGCGGATCGAAATGAATATAAATAAACGACTCTAGCGAGGAGTGTATGATTATCCGTGGTTATATGCTAGAGTAAACGTTAACTGAATCTTTACTATGCCTCTTCGACGAAAGAAAGCGAAATTTGAGCAAATTTCGGAGTTTGAACGGAGCAGAATCGTCGGCCTTCGTGAAGATGGATTGTCTTATCGTGCAGTAGCCGCTCATGTGCAGAGTAACAGCAGCACAATCATGCGTGCTTGAAAGCAGTGGACGGACGAGGGTCGGACAGCTCAGAAATCCAGGAGTGGACCCCGAAATGTGACGTCAGCTCGCGATTACAACCACCTGGTGAGTATGGCGCTGACAGACCGCACAGCTTCTTCTAGACAATTGGCAGCACAGTGGTCAACAGCTACAGGTGTTTCATTGTGTGCTTCATCAATTCGGAGACGCCTGCTGCAGCGTGGGCTGCTCGCCAGGATTCCTTTATACAGGATTCCTCTCACGCAAAACCATCGCCGCCTGTGGCTACAATAAACCAGTGTGCATAAAAGCTGGAGTGCTGATTGGCTGCAGGTCGTCTTTTATGACGAATCCCACTTCAATTTGTGGCACCATGATGGCCGAATTTGTGTCAGACGCTATGCCGGTGAACGGCACATTCCGGAGTGCATTATCGAACGCCACAGTGGATGAACACCCGGATTTATGGTCTAGGGTGTCATAGCATATCATGGAAGATCACAATTTCTACAAAATGTGGGCAATTTGAACAGTACCCGATGCATAAACGAAGTTCTACAGCCCCAAGCTATTCCTTTCCTGCAAAGATTGCCAGGGGCTGTATTCCAACAGGATAATGACCGTCCACATGTCGCCAGTACTGTCAAATCCTACCTTGATTCGCAGCAGGTACAGCTTCTTCCTTGGCCTGCATGTTCCCCAAATATGTCACCGATTGAACAGCGATGTGTGGTATTTCGTTGGGCGGCGTCTTGCTCGTGATCCTCGTCCTGTTGCTTCGACAGACGAACTTTGGTTGCGCATACAAATAATATGGAATAATCTTCCGCAGGCAGGTATCCAAACTTTGGTATCCAAACTTGTATAACCTATAAAATGTTTTCATTTTTCAAACTGAAACTAAGTTATTAGGGACAGGAATCTTTAACATTGGAATGCTTGATTTTTAAAAACCTGTTCTTAAACACTCTGTGACTTTAACTTCTTCTTTCAGTTATGTAGAAAATGTTGTAAAAAGCTCATATTTTAGGTCAAGTATAGTAAATATTAAAAAAAAAGCTATTTGACAGCTTTGACTTTTAATTGCAAACGCGACAAATACTTTATGGTCAAGAATTCTAAAGTATTGATATACATTTTAAAATATGGAAGACTCTCAAAAATCTGAACTAATTCAATGAATTTCCGAATCATAAATACAAGTTATTTATGAAATGTGGAACAATCGCAGAAGTTTTGCCAATTTTCATTAAAAAAAAAAAAAACTCAGTTTGTGTGAGCTTATAATTTACCTTTCTGTTCAAGCATTATACAGGGTTAGCATAAAAGAATATCCCGGTTTTAAAATTTTCTACTTTACAAACTATTACACTTACCACTATAAATCTATATATATATATATATATATATATATATATATATATATATATATAAAAGAATGTTTGTCTGTATGTCATCCATGAACTCTAAAACTACCCGGCAGATTTGGCTGAAACTTTCACCGTTTGTTATTTTTGGTACTGGGAATGTTTATAGACCAGTTCGAAAAAAATTCGATCGATAGTTCCTTTTTTATTCCAATTTAAGTCACAATCCATTGGATAAATACGGATAAAATTATCGGCTGAGGAAATTAATTCGCGTGAAAGATCTCATTGATAAGAAGTTAGCTGTGGCCATTTTTCTTGAGTTTGAACAAATAAATTCTTTCTTTATTGTTTTATTGCTTTTCTTGCAACGGTGGGATTTAAAACTTTTTCTATTTGATATTTTTAGCGATTGATTGATCTTGCAAACCGCGTGAGTACAAAATTTGAGTATAGTCACGGCTTCACTTGATACCTGGACCGATTATTATGAAAATTGCTATATATATATGTATTTTTCCACGGAGAAGGTGCATAATATGCTCATTGAAGCCACTCGCCACCAGGTGGCACTGCAGAGTAGCAACTTCTGCCCCGTTCAACCGATTGTCATGAAAATCAGTATAGTGATGTATTTTTTTGTTGGCGTAGCAACGCGCATCGGGTACAGCGTGATACATAAAAATAAAGATAAACTGTCCAATTTTTTTTGAACGTATGTGATGAAACGTGAACGTTCCGCAAAGCTGGATTGATTGCGCAGATGATGATGATTTACCATTTATGCGTTAGCCAACCAGATTCCCGTATTTTTTTCTTCATGGGGTTTCGTCAAAGACTGTTTATACCCCACCATTGCCTACAACATTGCAAGAACTGAAAGATCGCATGTGTGTAGCATTACGAAAAATTGACAGTGAAACACTCCAAAATGTATGCAAAGAACTAGAATCAGGTTAGATGTGTGTCGCATTACGAAAGGCTCAGATATCGAATATTTGTGAGTAAAAAAAAAAATGGAATGATTATTGTTGAAAGGTTGTGTAAAGCAGAGATTCAGACAGCTGAACATAAACAAATACGAAACATGGGGACACACATACAGCAAGACATATAGAAAAGTAGTGAAGCCCTGATAAACAGACTGCGGCTCTTTAAATAGAATAGAGGGCAGACTTTCAGTATCCAACGATGTTTCTCAAATAGCAATAAGCTTTCTCCTAAGTCCGATGGTTGATTAAAGAAGAGATTTTGCGAACTCCGTGGAAAGCTGCAAATGTCTCTTCCAACAAGAAATAAGCACAGTTCTTTCTTTTAAACCAATGGAGAAAGCGATTACATTCAACAATTATCTTTATTTTTATATATCATTTATAACTCTAAGAATGAATAGTTTATGAAAGATAAATTTTAAAAATCGGGATATTCTGTTATGCTAATCCTGTATTTTTACTCTTCAAAGATTAACAAGAAAATAAAGTTCTCAAGCGAACAAAATGTACCTGCAGCACCCCCATAAGGAAACGAGCTGATGTGTTCCTCACATAACTTCCTTTTACTCCAATTTATTGTCATTTTCCCATTATTGGTAACTTTTATGTGATTCAAACGTTTACTCTCTAAATAGCACCAACAGTGGCCAAATTGAAACCAGATTAAAAAAAGAAAAAAATCGCCAAAGTTGGCGACAAAACTTGGCGACCAGAAGACTGGCGATATATCGCCAAGTGTCCCTTGAGTTTCATCGAGATTAACAATGATTTCCCCCCAAAAAGGTGCAAAAGACCCCCCTAAAAACACCCGAATGCAACCAAAAGGGAAGGTGCACAACAAGACCCCACTAGGAGTCTACGTACCAAATTTCAACTTTATAGGACATACCGTTCTTGAGTTATGCAGCATACATACGCACATCCGCATATACGCACATACATACATACGTACATACAGACGTCACGAGAAAACTCGCAGTAACTAACTCGGGAATCGTCAAAATGGATATTTTGCGTGTCTATACGTTCTTAGGCACTTATCCACGTGTGGTCGTTTCGAGGAAAAAAAAAACAAAACTCAACATTCAATCGGGGGTGAGCAAAATGGAAATTAAGGTCGATTTTTGAGTGAAAATTTTTTCGCGAATACAATACTTCCTTTTTTGTAAAAGGAAGTAAAAATAAATCTATTCATATCAAGTTGCACAAAAATAAGATTTGGTTACTATTTCATCTTTAGCTCCTTTTCAGCCTATTGCTGTGGTGCTCCCAGCTCCTCTTCTGTTAGAGTCATAAGAAATGATATTTGCAAGTAAAAATTAATATTAGCTTCTCCAATTTTTATTTTATTGATTATTGGCAACCGCCCGGCTTTTATTTTGTTTGTCATAGTATTTTGGAAGACTAAATTGGAAGCATTGCCTCATAGAAATTTACGGCGTTTAAGTGCTTGATTTCAACTTATTCAAACTTGTGTATATGAATATCTCATCAAAAACAACCCTGTTGTAAAAATTTCCCCGCCAAGAAAACCTTTAACTTTTCCGCACAAAAAAGAAAACCTGCATCCTAAACTCAAAAACCTTCAGCCATAAAAAGTTATGATATCTAGTTTGCTCGCCAAGTATCTGCCAAACTATCATCCTCCCTCTTCTCCTTTTTCATCACAGCTACTTCCATTAGAACCTCCTCCCACCTTCAACTCCTCAGAAATATGGATAGTTTTTTTAAATTGTTTGGCTGGAAGCTTTTTGCTCACCAAGCAACCACTTCACTTTGAAAAGCTTCCCGCCAAACAAGTTAAACAATTTAAAAAACTATCCATATTTCTGAGGAGTTGAAGGTGGGAGGAGGTTCTAATAGAAGTAGCTGTGATGAAAAAGGAGAAGAGGGAGGATGATAGTTTGGCAGATACTTGGCGGGCAAACTAGATATCATAACTTTTTATGGCTGAAGGTTTTTGAGTTTAGGATGCAGGTTTTCTTTTTTGTGCGAAAAAATTAATGGTTTTCTTGGCGGGGAAATTTTTACAGCAGGGTTGTTTTTGATGAGATATCACATCTTTTTGCATTGATATTATTAATTTGTCTGTATTTTTAGAATTGAGAACATCAAGTCAAAAAAATTTCAATTGAAACAACGCTGTTTTGTGTTTTTAAGGAACAATAATGGCTAGCCTAAATTTACGTCAAGTTATTTTCTGACTATTAAGATTCTATGTTCATTTTGCGAGAATTGGGCGGTTTAAATTTTATTACAATTCTTGTATCCTCTCTCTGTTGCGAAGAAAACTTCTTGGATAATAAAATACTATATTTTAAATTACATTGCTTTCGAGTATTTTACAACTTCGCAATAAATTCTGTTACAGTTTCTTTGTTTGACAGATTATTCAACATTTTCATTAAGGTTTCTTTAAATGTTTTACAGCTTGAGGGCTATTTTAATCTAGCTTTTCACTTTTTGTTTAATTACATTTTTTCTTAAATCGTGGATTATTTTACGTTTTATGGGATAATTTTAATTGTTTGGTGATTTATCTTTTTCTTGATAGAAGTCTTTGTCTTGTTTAATACCTAGTTTTGTTTAAAAGTTCATTTAAAAAACGAAATAACGCATGTTATCTCCAAGCAAAAAAAAAAAAAAAAACTGAGCCATTAAATATTTTAAATTTGAATGTGTCAGAAGATCTATAAAATTTTACTCGATGTCAAATCGCGGATATCCCAAATTTGCCATAGCGAATGCGCATGTTGCGCGCGGACTAAGCTCATTAAAAGTCTTGCTTAAATTAATTGCAAAAAATTTTACAGCTAACAAATTACTGCAAAGCACGGATATCCACACACGTATTTCATATATTTTCAATTCATTATGTATTGTTTGTGAAAAATCCATTAATTTAGAAAATAAGCAAACCAATAAAAAAAGTGCTATTTTTCGCTTTCAATTAAAAAGTTATATGTGCCGTATTCATATGCGTACAGTTTCATATAATTTGTCACGTAAAATATTGTAATGGTTTAACCCCAGTTTCGTGAAGACATTTAAAATTTCTTCCCTCCATAAATACATCAAAATACATGAAAAACAGGAAGAAAAGAAATTTTGTATCGGCGAAACTGGGAGGGGGGAGGGGGGGGGGGAGGACAGCATTCTAATCTCATTCATTAATTTGTTTCTATGCTTAAGTATAAACAAAAAACATAGCTCATTGGGCTTTCTGTTTTCTGATTCTGTCTGCGCGCATGCGCAGTCGCTGTGGCAAATTTGTGATATCCGCGATTTAACGTCTAGTTGCAACTGTTGGATATGTTTTAGTTTTGATTGAATTTCATTTCCTAAGAGAACTTTGGAATAACTGTTAGATCTGTTCTAACCTTGCAATTGCAGTCCGAGCTAAACAAACCCTATGAGCTAAGTACATAAGAATTTAGGGAAAATTAGTGATTTTCAAACTTTAATTTCTCCGGCCCATGATGTCCCTGGGGGTTGAATTTTTGTATATGTACTCAATGGCCCCCCAAGAATATGTATACAAAAAATCATTACCGTAGCCCCTCGGGGGGCTGTGATAGAACCCCGGGAAGGTACAATTTGGGGGGTAAAAACGAGGGGGGAAGGGGAGGGGGGTCAAATGGTACAAAAGGCACATCAGTAGGGCACAATGAATGTGTGTGCGAAATTTCAGCTTGATTCCTTTTTTCGTCTGGGCTGTAGCCCTGTCAAAGAAAGCGAGAACTTTTTGGAACAGCGGTTTTATATTTTTAATACCTCCTCCCCCTGATGATCTAGGGGGGGATTGTATTTTGGTTTACAGCGTCAGGGGTCACTAGAAATTGAGTGTATCAAAAATCAACTCCGGGGGTCTTCATGGGGCTGAGATACAGAGGGGTGAAAAACCCAAAAAACCCCAATTCGTTCTGTCGCGTAATCTTGTTCTTGGTCGTTTTATTTTCTTTCGTCTTTGGCGGTGGATTTGCTTCTGTTGGCTGCTGACGTTTGGTTTCCTTGGCGGGGCGGGACGCTCCCGCGTCTCGTGATATGAAAATAGATAAAAAAAAAAGGAAAATGTTTTACATTTAAATCAGTTTTACATGATACTTGGTGGTTAGCGAAGTTTAACCGAAAGTCTTCAGTGCGATGAAAAGCTTTATTTATTATTTAAACTATTTTTCTTTACTTCCATTCTAGAAGCCGCTGTCGTCAACCTGTAGCTATACAAGGAAAAGGATTTTAGTTGTTTAGTTGGAATCTTGGTGTGTGAGCAACTTGTTATGTTTTGAAAACTCGTTGAGTTAGTTCGCGAAGGCAAGATGGGGATTTTTTCCCAAGAGCTTTTTAAAGAGCTTATAAAAATATCGAACATAAAATGTCCGAATTCGTTAGGGGGGGGGGGGGGGAGGGAAAAAGGTTTTCAACTTCAAAAAAGTTCTTCATTTTTTTTTACGATTTTTTAAAATGGTTTGATTAAGTTTAATAAAGGCTTTTGTGCATAAAAATGTATAGTTTTAAGAATGTTCTAAAAATTTTTGATCAAAAAATATTCACAGACAAGCCGGTGACAGAGCTTTTACCAGAGCACCTTTGGAGAAAGATGATTTGCTGTGTTCACTGTATCTGAGCTGATATTTATCTGAAATCAAATTCTATTTGAATTTAGTCAAAGCATTAATTAATCCCCCCCCCCTACGTTCTCAGATTTTTTTTTGTTTGAATTTAAAATTTTTGGCTGCCATTTGAAGTTAAAAGTGCTATTTTTCACGAAACATTTCGTTATTTTGTTAGTAAAAAACGCATTAAAAAAAAACAACTCAATTTGGGGGGGGGGGGGGGGTTATATGTTGAATGTGTGTACAAAATTTGAAATGGATCAGTCCGTTGGTTTTAAAATGGGAGTGAACACCGGCTTTGAAAAAGTGATTTTGAGAAAAACGCGTTTAAAATTTTAGAAGCTAAAAGGCATCAATTTCAGCTCCATAGAAGACAGTCCCTGTAGCAGCTTCGATTTCCTGAGCATATTCTTTTTTCATTATTTATTCATATCCTATTTAGCTAACCCTAAGCAAGCAGACCGGACATTCTGAGCGTCCGCAGCTGTCAGAACTGCTGCATTCTTCGGCAGCTGTCGGAGCTACAGTTTGAAGGAGCGAAGACTGAATACTTGGATAACTTTGAGAATTTTGCTCGAAACGACTTGAAATTTGGGAGAACATATTTTTGAAATGTTTAACCGCAAGATGAAATAAAAATGTAAAAATCACTTTTTTGAAACTGCAAAACCCTTAGATCTGACTAATCAAGATACATTTCCAAAGGATATCATAAGTGTTAATTTTTCATTCATTTTTACCGTAAAGGAAAACGTGATCATAGTTAGTGTGCACCCTTAACATTAGTCTCTTGAAATTATCTTTGGGACTGGTTTAATTGATGTAACAGTGAGAAATTAGTTAGAATCATAAATTGCTGGACATAGTTAATAGTAAAAGTAAACTATACCTAATTACGTTAGTATTATTTAGTAACATTATTTCCTCTTCTACATTTATTAAGTTGAATACATATTTCAGAAATGTGGCTCCAAATCTCCGAGCTTACTAATAGTTCTTATCTTTACAAAATACAGACAAATTGGATAATTGTACGTGTAATATTCTCAAGTTAATGAACTAATAAATCTCTTAATAATCTAATAAACTAATAATCTAAATAATTCTCTTCAGTTTTAATGAGAGCTAAAGAAAGAAAACCTAATACATATAAAGTGTTGATTTAATTTTCTAAATGCTAATTGTATTAAATGCTCTTGGAAGATGTGAATGGTGTTTAACTCTTGGACATACTGTCGCAAAAAGTCTAATAATTTACAAGTTAGTTAACATTTTAGTAATTTAATAATTCTTGAAACAAGAGAAATAATGAACTGAAAATTAACACATTTGATTAGTTGCAATAAACCGGAAGTCCAATTATCCCATCCCGAGACTGCAGTTTCGTACTTGTTATGTACTCATCAGTCTGGAATAATGAATAACCGAGCTGGAGGCAAATGTCTTCTCATTAAAGCAGAGAGTGCCAACAAACTGGTGGATAAAGTAAATTTTTCTTCCGATTCCGAGTCACAACTGACTACAACTGTATTTATGTCGAGGACTGCATACTAAGTGCCTTGCCTCCATTATTTTTATACCGATAGATGGCAGCACCATCACCGGATCGAACAGTTAATGAGAATTTAGAACTAGTCCAGGAGCTAATAGCTACCTGGTGCTAGCACCCCCAGAGGTATCGTTTCACTTGGAGGACATTGAGACCACGAGCATATTTAACGTCGCCCAGTCCCCTTTAATGACGACGGTGGGTCTTCGACCATCGAGGTTCGAACTCAGGACCCTCCGGCCCCGAATCCGACACTCTACCGATCGGGCTACCACGGCCTAAATTTTTCTTACCAGCGAGAGTTCGCAGCATGGTGCGGTTCTACTTGTAAATTGAAGGCAAAGGTACTAGTGAGATAATTTTACTTTATCTACCAGTTTGTTGGCACTAATCTGTTCCAATGAGATGACATCTGCTCCAACTCGGTTTTTCACTATTCCAGACTGATAAATATATAACAAGGACGAAACTGCAGTCTCTGGATGAAATAACAGGACAGTCATTATATTGCTTGTAGTTCTGCCTTAGCTTTGGCTTTAGGGTGGTAACTTTCTGCTTACATTTGTGTGTTAACCACATTTGTGGTAAGGTCGTGGTGGTTTTAGGGGTAAGGCGCTGTACTCGTAACTGGAGTACTCCGGGTTCGATGCCGGCTGGTCAAAGACCTTCCGTATTCGCTAATGGTGACTGTGGCACGTTATATACATCGTAGCCACAAAGTCCTCCAAGTTCCTATTCCAAATCAATACCTCTGATAATGCTGAACTAGGAGTTGTTCGCCTTCTGGTTTAGATTAAATTTATCGAAATGTGAATAGATGGTGCTTCTGTCTATCGGGGGCTGTCTGAGTTAAATCAATGACCTAAATGGTGCTCTGTAAATGGATTTCCACCTTAATGTTGCTCTGTAAATGGAAGCGGTACATATTTGCCTTAGATTGTGAGCACTACCTATTCGGGAGGTAAAAGCAACAACAACACATTAGTGGTGTTTTGCAAAACTAAACTATTGGTGAGTGACGATTATGTAAAGTGGGATATTCTGCAATATTCGTAGGATATTCGGGTGTTTTCAAATAACTTCGTAGTTTTCACCATTGTTTGAAAGTGTCACAATACGATTAAACTCTGTTTGGAATAAAAGTACTAAACTCTGTTCACGGAAAACGTAGACCGAAAGTAAACAAAAAGGTTTCCTAAAGGTTAGCGGCTTAGCAAAATTTGGAGATTTTCTCTTGAATTAAAAAGAAGTTAACCAATAGGATTCGCAGTCGCCATCTGATTGGCACCTATTTGTTCTTGCCCAAGTAAAGTACGTGAGGTCGTCAAATGGTGCAATTCATTGTTTACGTCTAGTCTATCTTTCCCGTGAATGAAGCATAGTAGTGTCTAGTAGGTTTATAGAAGTTGTTTTCTTAAGCAATGAATACAAAATAAATAAATAAATAAAAATAAATAAGCAATCGTGATTGCTCAAAAATTAGTTTGAACTTTGACATCTTGAATTCAAATTACGTTTTTCGCAATCACGTGTTTTTTTGCGTGTTTGCAGGCATGAGTGTGTATGTGTGTATATATGTGTATGTGTGGATATGTGTATGAGTGTGTGTGTTTGTAGGTGTGTGTTTTTGTTTGTGTGCAGGCGTGTGTGTGTAGGCATGTGTTTGTGTTTGTGTGTGTGGGTATGTGTGTGTATATGTGTTTTGGGGTATGTGTGTATGTGTGTGTATATGTGTGTAGGGGTATGTGTGTATGTGTGTGTAGGCATGCATGTGTGTATGTATGCGCGTGTGTGTAGGACATGGACGCACCCTGGAGACGGTTTTCGCTAGAGGAGCAGCATCGTGAGGCCGGTCGACGGTGGTGCTGGCAGAGGTAGGCGGGGGGGGGGAGTAAATCATAGCACGCCAAAAACAGTCAAGTAAGAACAATAAGCAATCGCGATTGCTCAAAAAAATAAATAAATAAATAAAAACAAAGACGCCTGCCTTGTCTAGTGGTCAGAGAAGTCCGATTGCGACAGGAAGGTCCGGGTTCGAATCCCGGCTCGGGCATGGACGTATTTTCTCTCTCTCGTCCTTTCTTTGTGTGAATGTGTTGTTGTGATGTGAATGGTTGCCTACCCTATAAACGGGGCCTTATGGCATGTGTGTACTGTAGAAGTTGTACTTCACACCGAACTACGGTGCAGTTGGAAAAGTGAAGCAGCGCACTCTAAATTGCCAGACTAGCTGGCACACGACAAAAAAAAAAAAAAAAAAAAAAAAGGCTACGATATGCATATTACATAAGGTTATACGTTTAAAATATGTAAGCAGAGGACTTAATTGCAATTTTTATTACCAACAGGATTACTAAAATTTATTATCAATAATAAAGTATACGAAAGCCTTGAACGTAATAATTGAAAACTTGTGCCTATTAAAGTAATAAATGAATGTACTTAGTGGAACAACTATTATTTACTTATTCTGATAAATATGACGTTGATACTAAAGAGTAAATATTATTCCATAATTAAATATAGCAAATGCATCTTTTATATTATTAATGTTCTGTGCACATAAATTGTAGTACAAAGAAGAATAATTATCCTAAAAGTCGTGTCACAAACATCGGTATTTCAACGAGAAAGACAAGCGCTATGTTCTCCTTATTAAGTTTTAAATGTAACTGTTGAGTAATTACATAATTGCATTTACAAAGATAGCAAATTTCAAGCAATATATGAAAATATATCGTTTAATTGAAACATATGGTCTTAAATAGTATATGAGACTTAATTGATTATTTCTATCACAAACTAAAGGGGAGGGAGGGGGAATAAAAGTGTGATTTAAGAAAGCTAAGATGCGTTAGATAATTTTAATTGGTTTGACGTTATATGTCTTAGCGATGTTGTATGAAGTAGTAATATGCGAACATTTTTGCATAAATCTAACATTTGTAACACTTGAAATATTTCCATATTAAGGTTACAGTTGCACTTTAAGTTTCATTCGGCATATTTTGGACACAGATGACATTAAAAGTGATGTAATAAAATTGAAATCAACCTTTATAATCAGTGATTTATATTTATTTTATTTGCGGTGCAAGAACATTTATTTAAAACTGTATGTAAAAACGAAAATGGAAACAGGAAATATGGAAAAGCTTTTAATTAAGTTCTATTCAGCTGGTCTACATTCAAATTCTATCCTAATGTTATTTTCTTAAATTTATATTCATTTCGTTATGACATAAACATGATGTTTTAAATGTTTACTTAGCCCTCATTTCTTTAATGAGCAAAAAATAATTTTGTGACGAGGGGAAATTTTCAATGCACACACACACGAAAAAAAAAAAAAAAAAAAAAAAAAAAAATATATATATATATATATATATATATATATATATATATATATATATAAACTTTTTTTTTAATGAAACGTTATTGATAATTTCCGTGGAATGTTTCAGGATTTCACAGGTTTTCATCCATTTTCTGAAAAAATCAAGTATCTTTGTTAAAAAATTTCCTGAATTGTTACAAGTTTCACGAATGCTGACTCACACTGTTGTGAAAAATATTTTTAGCTACCAGTTTAAAAGATTAACTGAGCGTATTTATTAAGTGTATCGGTTTCAGTCCGATTCCAGCCCGTCCAGACTGACTAAGCTCCCAATGAGAGCGAGTAAGTTTCTAGATTCCGTAGCTTTGCAAGAATTGCAGGCGAGTTGGATTCTTGGTACTTACTTGCAATTCTTTCTTAGCTTTAGTCATGTTTAGAATGATGCTTTTGGAGCTTTCGTGGTAAATCCGGAAGGTGCCAAGCTATTACAGTAAACCTACCTGAGACCTACGGGAGCTCCTGTGCAAATCAAGGCTGCTCAAAAAACGGGGGGGGGGGGGGGCGTGTTGTACCTGGGGACACTACTAATTTCTAAGAATCTATTTATAGCAGCCAGGTCTTTTTAATCTCTAATAGTAACATTCGCCACTAAATGGTGCCATAGTAAAAATCAGCATCAAATGAGTAAAATTGACGATTTTTTGAGCGAAAGCAAATTCCATGACTCCAAAGTAAATATTTCCTTCATTTTTATTTCATTTTCTGTCTTAGTATTTTTAAATTTAATCAACAGAATTTTATTTGTTATAAAAGAGAAGTACTTTAAATATTTTGCTGATGAGAAAATAATGATAGTGCTTCTAGATTGACCATCATTTTTTTTTTCTCAAACCACGTGGTAATTGTACCTTGGGGCAGCAGACCATTTTATACCTTAGGACACGTTCCAAGGTACAACTATAGTGCCTAGAAAGAGTAGTGTGCCAACCGGCGCTTTTTTCCCCACGATTCTTGAAGACAAATTGTATGAAAACCGCTAGATGGCAGTGTGGTCGAGATGTACGTTCGATTTCGCGGTGTTTACATTAGTAGACGCTGGGATTTTGTTACAATTTATTAGTTCCGCGTTTCTCTTTTTTACCTTTATTTCGTGAATGTTTCATGAAACAGCGTTTAAGGCTTTTAATAGAGGCATCAAAGTTGAACATTGGAAGAAATAAAGCTTCATCTTGTTTCGTACCAGGGTGCAAAAGTGGGTACAAAACATGCAAGGAAAAAGGTACGCTTTTTAAAGCTCCAGCAGATGAAGAAAAACTAAAGTGGAACTCGTTAATTCCCAGGTTAGATAAAGTTTTTGATAAATATTGCTCATTTTGTGCTCTGTTTTTCGAAAAACATTTTATTGAAACGCATTTTAAGCATATTATATGTGGTGAGGAAGTTTTGATTCCTCGGGGAAAACCTTTTTTGAAAGATGAGGCAATTCCGACAATTTTCCCAAATCTGCCAACATACTTTACTAAAAAATTACCAAAGAAAAGGTCCATCAGGAATTATGCAGCTAAAAAAAATGTTCCCTGTTTGAAAAAAATAAAACTTGATCTTTCCGCAGATGAAACTGAAATAACCACGGAGCTTTATTTTTAGTAGAGAAATAAGAGACGCACAGTTATTGAATACTTAGGGACCATTCATTAATTACGTAAGGATGATTTTGGCAATTTTTGATCCCCCTCCCCCCATGTAAGGGTAAGTGATGTACTGTCGAAACGTACAGTATGCGAAACACCAAAACACATACCCAAGATCACATTAATTACAATTCTTTAAAGAAAGAAACAGCTTTATTCTTACTAGGTGGCATGGTTAAGATGCAGCATTATAACACAAATACAATTGCAAGAATAGTGCTTTTAAAAGAATTTAAAACTATTCCTTGATCGAATACTAACTCTAAAATTAACCCCAAACAAAAGTTAAAATACATTAGTTATCACACGGCCAGAGTTTTCGCCTATACATATTTACAAAAGCACCAAGCCCAAATAACTCTCTGCTTAAAATTAACTAATATGAAATTTGCATTTCACACATATTAAAATAACATCAGCCTATGACAACATAATATCACAATTTGCACAAATTAAAAAGTTCTTATGTAATACATTAAAACATTACTTCACAGGGGTTGCATTCTACGACGAGGCATCAAACACTAAAAATCTCACATGCTGTACAAAAGACACCAATTCGACCTTGCTTCAAAGATCTAGCGTAGGCTGAATGAATTGAGGATTTGCCCGCTGCCGGTAGCTCCGAACTCCGATTCCTGCTACTATTTTCACGGGCCACAAGACTTACAATTTCCTACCATCCGATACGTTCATTAGCTCCCAGGTCTGGTCCATGGGGCCTTTACTTCCGACACAGCGATGAATTTAGTCTGGCAGAAGACTCGGATAGTTTCTTGGTTCACTTATGTGATGCCGAGACTTCACATCTTAGCGAGGAACATTTATCTGCACTTAACCTTCCAAAGGGCCATCCTTACATTCACTATTTGAACGAAACTCGAGAGACTGTTTCAGCCACGCACTCAAGGCGAGATGATATGCGTAAAAAAGGGAAACTTTAGCTCTTTCGTACTGCCTTATATCCATTGCGTCATTTCCAACTGTTGCCACTACGCTTTTGGGCAGTACAGTGAGATTTTTCCCCTATTCTTACGTAAGATTCCATTTCGTTTTTCAAAATGATAAAATAACAAATCTTGGAATCGTTACATCACTGGAATCGTTATTAAATTCACATTATTAAATTTAACTTTTGCGTAAAGAAATAGTTACTGAAAAGTTAGAATCTGAACTGAATGTTTTTTCGACTTTTTTTTTTTTTTTTGATGTAATATTAATTAAAAATAAAACATGCCATACATAATGCGACTCTTTTATTATATTTTACACTTTTCATTCTTTGTAAAACAAATAAAAAAACATCCTAACACGTTTCTTATCTTCCATACGCAAATGGAACTTAATCTCTGCCAAATCACTTGACCGCGCAATTTCTAATGTGAAATACCGACTTGGAAAATATTACGTAAGAATGAGTTTGACACCCCCTCCTCAAAGGTACATAGAGGCTTTTCCAACCCTCCTCCCCCTCGGGACCCTTACATATTTAATGAATGGCCCCTTATAGTCTACTATTTTCATTGAAGATAAATTAGCATAAGGTAGTTTTATATTCTTCAAAAAATAAATGAACACCCATGTAACAAATAAAACTTATTGCAGAATTTATCTTTTGCGCAGAAATAAGTTCAATCCGAAAAACGGGGCTTTTAAACTGCGAAATGAGCATGCAATCGCTGATTTAAAACGAGTCTGATTGAAGAGCATAACGTACACCTCGAGCGCAGCGCCATCTGGTTTTTCCTCAGATCTGACCTCACTTTTTCCCCGTCGATCGGCACACTACTCTTTCTAGGCACTATAGTACAACATATGCTTGGTTCTTAAGAATTGAGGTATGTTTATGAACATAGAACAATGTTCTAATCTTATGTAGTCTTTGAAACAAAAATTTAATGTTAGATAATAATTCATAATTCATTATTCATAATTCATTATCCATAATTAATAATTAATTATTCATAATTAATAATTAATTATTCATAATTAATAATTAATTATTCATGATTAATAATTAATTATTCATAATTAATAATTAATTATTCATGATTTAGTTCACTACCATGAAATTTTTTTCTGGTGCAAAATTGGTTCAAGTATCATTAGTATGGGCCCCCATATGCAAAATTGTAAGGGAGTAGGGCTCAAATATTTCCCCCATGGTTTAGAAAGCATATTTTCCCCATGGAAACTGATTTCAGTGCAGATTAGAGTTATTAAAATTTGATATTTTTAATAACATATTCATTAATGGCTGAAGAAGAAATGTTTTTACATTTTTGCAAAGAAAAAAAGTACTAAAAGCAAGGAAGTTCTAAATTCTAAGGGGAGGGATTGAGCCCCCCATTGCCCCTCCCTCCATATGGGCACCATTGTCAAGTATATGGCTGTTTCCTGAACCAAGAAGACCTTCCCATAGTACAACAAATGTGTCCCAAGGTACCATAGGATGTTGTACCTTGGGACAGCATGGAACTTTTACTTTAAATGGCTGGCAATATTTTATTTTCAAAAATATATTGCATAGAAGTATGTTGGGGCATTTTAATGTAACTTTTAGATTTGAAATTTGATTCAGATAATTAATGTTAAAAATTAATAAATGAAAAGTATCCCAAGGTACAACACTCTCCCCTACTTTTAGGGTTCGAATCTCGACTTCTTTCCAAGCAACTGTGCGCTGTGAGTGACGAGCACGGTGAGTACTTCCATCAAGACATTTCAGAAATAAAAGGAGGAGTATCAAAAGCAAAGAAAAAAAAGTACTTAAAGCAAGGAAGTTCTAAATTCTAGGGGGAGGGCTTGAGCATCCCATTGCCCCTCCCTCCATATGGACACCATTGTCAAGTATATGGCTGTTTCCTGAACCAAGAAGACTCTCCCATAGTACAACAGATGTGTCCCAAGGTACCATAGGATGTTGTACCTTGGGACAGCATGGAACTTTTACTTTAAATGGCTGGCAACATTTTATTTTCAAAAATATATTGCATAGAAGTATGTAGGGACATTTTAATGTAACTTTTAAGTTTGAAATTTGATTCAGATAATTGATGTTAAAAATTAATAAATGAAAAGTGTCCCAATGTACAACACTCTCCCCTACTTTTAGGGTTTGAATTTCGACTTCTTTCCAAGCAAATGTGACGCTGTGAAGGACGAGCACGGTGAACACTTCCATCAAGACATTTCAGAAATAAAAGGAGGGGTATCAGGGAAAGTGGAACTCCTCTATACTTGTAGACTATTGCTGGAATGACATGAGACAGGCCCCACAAGTGGCTTACAAACGAAAATAAATAAAGGGGGGGGGGACGCTCAGAGTGAATAATTATACTAGGGAAGAGACTAAAGGGAATAATTCCATACCTAAATGTGTAAAGAATGAAGAGTTAACAAAAAATTCTGGTACCATATTCTTGTTCATCAACCACATTTGTTCATGAGAGAAGCAAAATTCTAATACTTGCAGATTATTGCTGGAATGACATGAGAGAGGCTTCACAAGTGGCTTGCAAACGAAAACAAGACATAAAAAAGGAACGAGCTGATGTGTGCATCACATGACTTTCTTTTACTCCAATTTAATGTCATTTTCTCATTATTGGCAGTTTTAATGTGATTCAATAGTTTACTTTCTAAATATCACCAACAGCGCCCAAATTGAAACCAGATTTAAAATGAAAAAATCGTCAAATTTGTTGCGAAGTTGGTGACAAAACTTGGCGACCAAAAGACTGGCGATATATCGCCAAGTGTCTGCCAAATTATAAGACCACTTGAGTTTACATCGAAATTAACAATGATTTCCCCCTAAAAAATGCAAAAAGACCCCTTTTGGAGCATCAGAATGCAACCAAAAAAAGAGGTGCACAACTAGACCCCACTAGGAGTCTAAGTACCAAATTTCAACTTTCTAGGACATTCCGTTCTTGAGTTATGCGACATACATACACACATACGCACATACATACGTACATACAGACGTCACGAGAAAACTCGTTGTAATTAATTCGGGGATCGTCAAAATGGATATTTTGGGTGTCTGTACGGTCCTAGACATATATCCACGTGTGGTCGTGTTGAAAAAAAAATTCAACATTCATTCAGGGGTGAGCAAAATGGAAATTAAGGCCGATTTTTGAGTTAAACTTTTTCGCGAATACAATACTTCCTTTTTTTGTAAAAGGAAGTAAAAAAGGGAAACGCTCAGAGTGAATAATTATCAGGGAAGAGACTAGAGGGAAAAGTTTCAGACATAAATGTGTAAAGATTCAAGAGCTAACAAAAAAGTTGTGGTATCGCACTCTTGTTCATCGACTACTTTTGTTCATAATAGGAACAAAGTTCTAATACTTGCAAACTATCGATGGAATAAAATGAGAGAGGCCCCCCCACAAGTGACATACAAACGAAATAATTATACTAGGGAAGAAACTAAAGGGAACAGTTCCATACATAAATGTGTAAAGAATCAAGAGCTAACAAAAAAGTTCTGATATCGCATTCTTGTCCTTCGACCACTTTTGTTCATGATGGAAACATAATTCTAACTTTTTGTGGATCATTGTAAATAACATTACATTTCCTGTACAATACAAAATTCTTAAAAACATTATATTAGTGATGCGTAATAGTGATTACTTTTTTTCTACTCAGGAAAATATTTATGCTTAAGAAAGGAAAGTAAGATAGAGTACTGGCTGCCTTAACGATAAGAAAGATGGAAAATGTTTGTCTAACTGAAATGTTGGATTAAAAACTCGTCCATATAGACAAACCAATGGCAGGACTCATCAAACCATCCGTCAGACAAATGTAAGAAAACCCAATGTGTCTACAATTTACGTAAATGAAAATTTTTCTGCTAAGTTGGGGCTCATTTTACGTCTATTAGCTATATACAATCCAACCACGGATTGCATGAAATTTTCAAACGCCCAGATAAGACGAATCTATGTGAATAAGAGGGAAAAGTAAAAATTTGATGCGCGTATTCCGCTCATTTGAATGAGACTCTGCTTCTGCAAAAGCTGACATCGGTAAAAAATAAGATTCGCCCATTTCTGGTTGTAAAACGGATGTTGATCTTTCCATACAATGCGTGGTCAGCCAGTAACCGTTTATTGCGACAGCGTTTTAAAACAGTCACTTTTTTGCTAAGAAAGAAGATCGAGCAAGTGAAAAAATTAAATTAACATCAACGAGTTACCTCATAATAAATTTGAAACTTCATAATTAATCTTTTGGAAATCAGGAAGAATAATTGAAAACATTGTATTGTTACTATTTTGTTTTCTTTTAGAATAGGGTATTTTTCCAAAATTAAAAAAATATTTTTCCGAAAGAGAATGCTTTAAAACATAGGATTTAACCATTTTTTAAATAATTTGACAAAGTTTAATATTTTTTAACAAATATTTTAATTGGTTCGCAGATTGAAATTCATTTTTTTACGCTTCTGAACATGACATCACAAATAGTGATTGCAATTCCGGTATACCGAATACCGGTATTTCGATCAATTTTGCGATTTCAAAATACCGATATTGCTGGGGCAAAATACCGGTATTTTCGGTATTAGCTGAAAATAATAAATAGTTTTAATTAAAGAAATTTAATTTATTAAATATCTTCGTACATTTTAAATCTACATTTCTTTTTCCATGAAACGGAATCATAATCAATCTATTGATGTAAAAAATTAGCTTTAAAAGCACGAACTAATAAAATATCATTAAACAAAAAAGGGAAAATTTCAAAATGAATTGCCATTGTGAAATGAATCGCATTTTCGTGCGCTTTTGTGCACCATGTTTTTATTTTTTCCATTTTCCTGATCACTCACTTTCTCTTTTCTAAAAGTTAATTTCGAGTGTAATTTTGAATGCACTTGTAATATGAAAAATTTATTCCAACCATCAATTGCAGCATACTTTATTATTTCTTTCTTAATTATTTGTTGTAACTGTACTGAATTTTGGCAAAAAAAAAAAAAAAAAAAAACTTTTTCTTGTTAGCATAACAAATGGTAATTCGTTGTCACCGGTACTGGTTTGTTGTCTTGTTTCGCTATTTGTCTTTATGCTTGGCAAGATAATATTTAGAAATTATGTAGTGCCTTGAAAATTCTCATAGACATAAAGCATAATCAATTGAAACATATTTTCAGATTTTTACATAATTATAACTGTGAAGAATTTTGAAAAGAAAGCGAAAACGAATAAGAGAAACCAACAAGATCAAATTTAGTCAAGTTTATCGTAAATTTCAAACCAAAGGTCTAATAGAAAGCAAACATAAGCCTCTCCGGCTCAAGAGAAAATTACGTTAATATTAGAAAATTATCATCTCTCGGAAAGAAATAACAACTAGCTATAAATTAAAAAAAATTGATAGTGATACACACCCAAAATGTTTTATAGAAAAATAATCCGCAAGAGACCGAATTATTTGAAGATGAAGGACTTCTAAACAATAGACGAGGTGTATCGCGCATTGTACCACCGACCCGCATAAATTCAGAAAGAGATTTTCAACTGTAGAAAAGTAGCACTAGAATGAGTTCCAGGCTTAGAGACAATTCAATCGATGCATTATGTTGTTTACTATTACAGATTTTTTATTAGGACACCAGTTCCTTCATTTTATGTTTGTTCATAATACGTTTTCATAAATAACACAATTTTTGCACAAAATTATGAAATACGGCAACGAAACAATTTGTTTTCAAACAGTTTTTGAGAAATTTCAAATACCGGTATTAATACCGGTATTCCGGTAACACGTTTTAAAATACCGAATACCGATATTGAATTTTTGGTCCGGTATTGCAATCCCTAATCACAAGTGATGCCATTAGCGCACAGTGAAAATTACCATAATCTGGCAAAGCAGTTTTTGATAGTAAAGCGCAAACATTTAGCGCGGCAATGATATAGCGCACCAAAGTACATCATTTGTGACGTCATAAAGAATATGCCTTATTTCCAAAATCACATTTAAAAAACATAAAAAAGTAACCGTTGGGAAAATAAAAATTTTTTCTGGATCCATGTTATATATTTATTTATTTTATTTTATTTATTTATTTATTTGTTTTATTTTTATTTATTTATTTTTTTTTTTTGACTTATTCTAACAATTTCAGTGACCAAAATAGTACTTTTGACTGAAGGAAACAACCCCCTTCTCTTGAGATGATTGTTTCAAATCGTCAGACATGCACATTGTGCTTGTGCGAATATATATATATATATATATATATATATATATATATATATATATATATATTAGGGTGGTCCTTATTTTTGAAGTTGTAGATATTTTACACGACGCCCCCTCAATTTGTTCCATTATACAAATAAATGATCCATGCAAAATTTTAAGTCAATCCATGAATATTAACACGTGCCCCTAGAGCCCCCTTTTTTGAGTTTTAAAGAAAAAATTGCGGATTTTCTCATTTTTATGTAAAAATATTCCTAGGTTTCATATTTAAAGTAATTTTGAACCTCAGTAGATGTTGCTACTTCCAGACCAACCATTCTCTCACTTTCATTCTGTAAAATTTTACATATTACATAGGGTACATGTACACCAATGGCCTTGGGACAGGCATACCGCTATTCGCGCTTGTTTCAAACCAAGCGGCAGGGGAACATTTCTTTCAACCAAGATGGACACAAGGGATTCTAAAGGCCATTAATGAATGGCCTAGGCCATTAATGAATGATTTTTGACAGCAACGAATTGCCTCCTCCAGGCTTTGTGGGTGTTGGTTTAGAAAATTTTCTGTGTATGTAATAGGTGTGGCAAATAGGGTCACTAGGTTTCCATGCTATAAAGATAAGTAATGACAATTACATTTAAATTCGCTGTTCTTTAGTTATATTCTTAAATGTTTATGCATTCTTATAATTTAAATTTTGAAAAATTCTCGATTACCCTACCATAAAAATAAACTTTTATTTTCCATATCTAAAATATAAATTTTAAAAAATTCCAGATCGGAATAATGTAAAAATCTATACTTTAAACTGTCTTCTATTTCAGTACATAGTCCTTTATTATCATCAAATTCCTCTTGCAATTCACAAGATTTAGAAACCGAAATGGGTATCTATCCTAACCTGTTGAACCTTTTTTTCTATATCTGGTTTACCACAACGCAAAAAAGCTAGACAACTATTGAGATCTGCTCGCATTTCATCAATGTTAGACAAATGCCATATTAGGGACAAAGAATCTGCTCATTTATTAACAGCCTATGTAGATGCAGTAAATTTAAATCCAAATAACCTTTTGATCAATCGTACATCATTAAGAGAGCAAGAGAAAATCTTCGAGAGGTAAAATCAGATTTCATGAATTTAAATTTAGACTTTTTAGTTATTCCCTGGGATACAAAGCTACCTCCAGATGTAACTGAAAAAAAAAAAAAAAAAACACCGATAGGCTTACCATGCTAGCTTCAGGTTCCAATGTTGAACAGCTACTCAGAATTTCTGAGATATTTCTTCAGTTGTATATGATATCTTAGATTATTGCTCTTTATTGCTAACTGTTCAAACTGTTGTGTTTTATACAGCGGCTTACAATACCGGCCGTTTAAATTGTGCATGTAATTTTTTAGAGCAAAAGCTGACGGTGATATATTGCATTTGTATTGCTATCATCATGCACTTGAAATCGTACTGCAGAGTATCTTTAAAGAAGTTCTTGCCTTTCTTAGTTCTAGACTCGATCTTCCATTATTTAAGCGCTTAAAAATTAAAAAATTACACATACCACTTAAATTATAAAAGAAGAATTTGATGACATATTATTGTTCATAGAAAGCGGAATTAAGAAATATTACAGAGAATTCTCATTACGTGTAATAATATTTCTTGATGAAGTCCTCCCTCCTACAGGGATATCTTTTCGGCAACCTGGAGCTTATCCCTGACCCAGAGGGATGGCAAAAGGAATTTCTTGTTTGAAAAATTATATATTTAGGAAACAATTTAAATTGACACTACATGAAAAGATTGCCGTAAATGCTGTTTTACAGTTAAATGATGTATGAAGATATAGTTTTTCACAGCAACCCATTCTAGGCCTTTTAATTAATATAAAGTCTAGTGTCTAAAAAACCCTGCAGCGTGCAAAATGATGACAAACATGCAGCAGAAGCAGTGATTGAAAAATTCATAAATCACTTATGGTACTTAGGGGATGAACTAGTACCTTTGTCCGTATTGGATGAAGGAATTAACTGTGAAGATAGGAAAAGACTACTTCAAAAAAATGCTTGCTGAATAGGAAGACGTGTCTGATGATTATAAAAAATTTCAAATAACAGTAGATGATTTGGAATACTTTCTTAGTAAAGATCTTTCGCTTTATAGAATCAATTACGAGTCAATAAAACTGTTTGATAAGTTACAAACACCAAAAGATGTTTTCCAATTTGATCCTGATTCATGGCAAAATGAAGGAAGCTGTTTATAGGGGAGAGATATCGTTAAAATGCTGAAAGTTGTGAATGATGCAACTGAAAGAGGAGCACAATTAATCGAAGAATTTCACAATCAATTTACCAAATATGAGTCACAAAAGCAATTTAGTATTTTACAGACACTCTATCGGGAAAAAAATGCACACGATTGAGATACATTGAGAAAAGCGTACGATTAAGGTAAAGTTTCTAAAGCAATATTTCGTTCTTATTCAATGTAAAATGTTTAGACGATATGAAGTAATTAAAACGATTAATTTTAGTGCTATCTCGCTGTAAAAATATTATGCAAACATAGGATAAACGATGTACGGCGTCTGAAGTAAAAACTCGAAGATTTGTGAGAAAATTATCAAAAGTGTTAAAGTTCAACGTCCTAGGGGCACGTGTTATTATTGACCGATCGAGTTCAAATTTTGCACCGATTACTTTTTATTATAGTGTCACAAAACTAGGGGGCGTCACTTGTTGAATTCCGAAAAAAAAATTTCCCATATAAATAAGGACCACCCTAATATATATATATATACGAATAAATTCATTTGTACACACGAATGTTATGCTTTTGTCATTAAAGTATCGGCTTTCTTTAACTGGAAAGGGATTATGAATAAATCATTTTTTCCGATAAGCAAACTGTTTTCTTTCTCGTGAAACCGTCATTAGCACGTTCACATACTTAATTTTCATTGAATGTTTTACTATACAGAATGTGGCTCCGGCTTTGTTCTCAACGCGATTTCATTTGTTTCTTGCGTTCCGAAGTAATGACTGTGTTTCTAACAGATAAGAGTTAATTATTCACTTCAGCAATGGACTTCTGAAAATTTCATAAGCAAATACAGCATTATTATTCGTTTTTATTCAGATCTAAATTGCATTACACCTAGAAGTTAGAGTAGCCCTTAGTTGTAGGTTATTTTTCGAAAGTTTGAATTTTGCTGCTCCCATTCCCTATCTTGTTCTAATAATAGAAAATGAAAAAATAAATAATTAAAAAAAGAAAAGAAAAAAGAAAGAAACAAGTTTAAATGAAAACAATGCTTGAAATAACGTATTTTTTTTAAAGGATATGCTTTTAAATAATGCAACGATTTTTATAATGAAAACATATTTTTATGTAGAGTAATAATTTCTATAGAATTAATATGTAACGCTTATGGACAAAAATTGATTGGAAGATTTGGTAATAGCTGAAAAGTTTTTTTTATTGTAATTTGTAAAACATATTGTTTCTAGTTTTTACCTTTTGTGAGAATTTTATTGTATTCCTGAATTAGACACCTCTTTCTGCAACAACACTCGTAACAACTGTTTCATCAATTTCAGTTTTGCAGCCAGGATCATAGTTTCCTGTTGAAGGATGTGTGTCGAGAAATACTGCTAGCAGAAAATTTCTTGTAGAAAGTTTATTGACGAGAGTTACAGTAGACGAAAATTCGTTGAGTATGAATGGTAAAAATCTTTTAGTGCAAAACGAGCCTCTTTTGGATAGTTTTCTACCTTTATTTGGTAGTTCATTTTTGTCTGTTTTCAGCTACACATATTTTGTGACCGTAGGAGCTATTGTTTTTAAGTAAGAAAAGAGTCAATTTTGAGATGGTTTTTAAAAAGTTGAACCGCAAGTTTGCTGATTTCTTGATCAATATCGATAATTGATTAGGGCTTGAACAGGAAATCTTAATTAACATGGTTCGTACATAAAATTGAATTTTTTTTTCAAGGAATATTCAAGGACCTTTCAAGGATACTGTGAGCTTTTTCAAGGACTAATTAAGGCTATAAGAAAGCGAGAACGTTTTTACAATAATAAAAACGAGCTGATGTGTGCATCACATGACTTCCTCTTACTCCAATTTAATGACATTTCCCCATTATTGGCAATTTTAATGTAATTCAATTGTTTACTCTCTAAATATCACCAACAGTGACCAAATTGAAACCAAATTTAAAATTAAAAAAAAATCGCCAAGTTGGCAACAAAACTTGGCGACCAGAAGACTGGCGATATATCGCCAAGTGTCCGACAATTTATAACACCACTTGAGTTTAAATCGAAATTAACAATGATTTCCTCCCAAAAAGGGGCAAAAGACCCCCTTAGGGACATCGGAAGGCAACCAAAAGGGAAGGTGCACAACTAGGTGCCACTAGAAGTCTTCGTACCAAATTTCAACTTTCTAGGACATACCGTTTTTGAGTTATGCGAGATACATACACACATACACACATACGCACATATGCACTTACATACGTATATACAGACGTCACGAGAAAATTCGTTGTAATTAACTGGGGGGTAGTCAAAATGGATATTTCGGGTGTCTGTAGGTTCCTAGGCATATATCCACGCGTGGTCGGGTCGAAAAAAATAACCCAACATTCATTCGGGGATGAGAAAAATAGAAATTAAGGCCGATTTTTGAGTGAATTTTTTTTCGCGAATACAATACTTCCTTTTTTGTAAAAGGAAGTAAAAATAAGTGCTGATTTCGTTCCAGCTCCCATAAAAGTTTCAGCAGTAGCTAAAACCTTTTACATTACACTATAAAAGCTTCAAAGGCAATCTTGAATTGCGGGCAGTAAGAGTCGGATTGACAGCCGTTGACCTAAAATAACAATAAAAGCACAATTTTCAAAAAAAAAAAAAAAAAAAAAAAAAAAAATATATATATATATATATATATATATATATATATATATATATATATATATATATATATATATATATATATATATATATATATATATATATATATATATATATATATATATATATTTATTTATTTATTTGAATTTTCGGCATCTTGAATTCAAATTATGTTTTTCGCAATCACGAGCGTGTGTGTGTATGAATGCGCGTGTGTTTGTGTAGGCGCATGTGTGTGGGTGCGTGTGTGTGTGTAGGCGTTCGTGTGTGTGTGTAGGAGTGTGTGTTTGTGTCTGTGAGCAGGCATGAGTGTGTGTAGGCGTGTGTGTGTACGCGTGTGCGTGTAGGATATGGACGCAACCTGGAGACGGTTTTTGCAAGAGGAGCAGCATCGTGAGAGACCGGTCGACGCGAGGGTGGTGCTGGCAGAGGGAGGTGGTTGGAAAATAAAATCATAGGAATTCAAAACAGTCAAATGAGAACAATAAGCAATCGTGATTGTTCAAAAAAGTATACAATCACTAACTAAAAAATATCAAAAATGATTTTAAAATATTGCTGTAATGGCACTATCAGGAAACATATAATGAGATATTTTACGAGTTTATTCCCTATTTCAGACTGATAGGGCAAAACTGGAGTCTCTGGATGGGATAACTGAGTTGTTGGTATATAGTTGCCTTAAGAGGCAATAACTGCAGTTCTGACTTAGAGGCAGTAACTGCAGTTCTGACTTAGAGGCAGTAACTGCAGTTCTGACTTATAGGCAGTATCTGCAGGTCTGACTTAGAGGCAGTAACTGCAGTCTTGACTTAGAGGCAGTAACTGCAGTTCCGACTTAGAGGCAGTAACTGCAGTTCCGACTTAGAGGCAGTAACTGCAGTTCTGACTTAGAGGCAGTAACTGCAGTTCTGACTTAGAGGCAGTAACTGCAGTCTTGACTTAGAGGCAGTAACTGCAGTTCTGACTTAGAGGCAGTAATTGCAGTTCTGACTTAGAGGCAGTATCTGCAGGTCTGACTTAGAGGCAGTAACTGCAGTTCCGACTTAGAGGCAGTAACTGCAGTTCCGACTTAGAGGCAGTAACTGCAGTTCTGACTTAGATGCAGTAACTGCAGTTCTGACTTAGAGGCAGTAACTGCAGTTCTGTCTTAGAGGCTTAGAGGCAGTAACTTACTGCTTAATTGAATACAAGGTTTTTTAGCCGAGTGAAATTTAAGAGTGGCACTATTTGAAGCTGCAGATTCGGCAAATAATAGTGCTGATTGTTGTGGTCAATTACTTAATAACTTAAATCAAATTAAAAAAAAATAAATTCATAAATAAATAAAGGCTGGAAAACCTAATAGATTTTCACGATCCAAAGCGTAACTGAACCATTATTGATACAAGACATGAACTTTGCAAATAAGCAGGCCTAAAATGTAAAAAATATTTCAAATGAATTTACAAAAAATTGATTAAATATAATGGTCTAACATTTGTTACATGTAGCTTAACAAGTGAAGATATTATTTGCTCGTAAGATTTCCTTTTTGGAAAAGAACAACTAAAATCCATTTTCTTTCATTGGCAAAATTAGTGCTTGGATCCATTTTCTTCCGTTTTCATCTACAGTATTATGCTTCAAAATATAACGTTTCGGATAAAAACAGAGTTCTTCGACTGAAGTATTAAAAAAGAGGAATTCAATGTTTAAATGGTTTGTGATCAGGGAAAAAGCGAAGTAAATACACATTTTGTTCAAATAAGGCGGATTGTTGGAAATCTGGCTTTTTAACCTTTATGTGCATAATAAAAAAAAAAAAAAAAAAAAAAGAATGTATTGTTACAAATTCTGTAAATAGTAATTATTTTTATGATTGATTTGTTGTAATCTAGCTAAATTTGGCGTTTATTCCATTATCTTTCATCCAAAATTGTCTTAGTAACGTAGCCTGTAAATAGTTTCTTGTAATGTAAATACAACCCCTTAACATTCGACTGAATTATACGGTTCCCCATTTCTGAATGATAAGAATTGTGAATGGAATAAAAAGAAAATATGACAAAGTGGAAGAATGGTGTGGGATTTTCTGGAATATTTGAGAGGTCTCATTCGAGGTTTATAAATAGCCATGCCGCGTGTTCAAAGTCAGACTGGTCTGAGCCGTTGGGCTGAAAAAATGTATTTAGCTCTGTGTGTGTTGGTTTTTGCGTATTTGGAAGTAAATACGTGTGTGACCGTTGTGTTTACGGCGTTTAATTGATATTTGCTTAATTGCTGATGATTGATTTAGCAGTTGTAACTACATTTCCTGTACATAGTTGTAAATAAATCTCCTGAGTTTTCTCAAGAACTGTGTCGTCATTTAAATAAAGTTTGAAGTTGGCACCGAACGTGTAACAGTATTTTTATCTCAACACCTTACTTTAATTTTTTTTTATCTTTCAATATTTGTTTAATTATTGAGCAACCACGATTGCTTATTGCTTTCATTTGACTGTTTTTGGCGTGCTATCATTTTATTTTCCCACCGCCACCCTCCGCAGCACCAGCGTCGACGGGCTCCTCACGATGCTGCACCTATAGCGAAAACCGTCTCGAGGTTGCATCCATGTCCTACACACACGCGCATACATACACAACCACACACACACAAACACATACACACACATACACCTATACACATGCATACATACACATACACACACGCATACATACAGACACCTACACATACACACACAAAAACGTACACACATGCATACACACAACTACTCACACATTCATACATACATACAGACATAAAAACATACATAGACACAAAAACATACACACACACATACACACAACTACCCACACACTCATACCTGCACACAGACACAAACACATATGCCTACACACACATACACATACCCCCCCCACACACATTCATACACAAAACTACCCACACACTTATGCCAGCATACAGACACAAACACACACATACCCCCCACACAAACACACGCCTACATACACACTTTCGTGATTGCGAAAAACATAATTTGAATTCAAGATGTCAAAATTCAAATTGATTTTTTTTTTTGAGCAATCACGATTGCTTATTGTTCTCATTTGACTATTTTTGATGTTCCGTGCCTTTTTCAGCTTGGACCACGAGCCGCTGCAGCACCACCGCCCACCCTCCTCTGCATGCGGCGCGGCTGCTCCGGTCCTGAGCTATCCGCTTCTCCTGGTCGGAGGCGTCCATGTCCTACACACACGCACGCTCACACACTCACACACATACACGCCTACGTACATACACACAAGTCTACGCACACATACAAGCCTACACACACAACTATGCACACGTAACCGCCGAGGAGGAGAGGCAGGCTTGGGTGGGGGGGGGGGGGACAGGAGCTGTTTCTAGAAACAATAACTCCAGTGAGTAGGGTCCTGTATCAGTTCGTGATTGCGAAAAACATAATTTAAATTTAAAATTTCAGAATTCAAATTATTATTTTTTTTCATTTATTTTCAATTTTGTTTTGTTTCTTCTGATATTTTTACCATGCATTAAGCCTTGCTTCATGTTTTTGATTTTTAAACTTTTAAGCAGAATAAAAAAGCGATGTTCTAAGCACTTATTAAAGTTTAAATGGAAATAAATTACTTCAAAAAACTATGGCTTGAGAATTGAACTAAAATTCATCACATATAGTAAAACCGTTAACTTTAAAATACACAACTTTAATTATGAAGGAAGTCAATTCATGACTAAAGAACAAGTCAAGGAAGGTCAAATATTTTAAATTTGGTCCAAAAAAGTGAAAACAAAATCATTAAGTCTACATTTAAGAAGTTTTAAAAAATGTTTTACTATGACATTACTTTCGACTATGAATTCCTGTTCACTGTTTCAGCAGCTCCATAAATATCATTTATGCCACTTAGGGCCAAATTTGATCTTATCACCTATTGGAAACCTAAGTCGTCGATGCTTTTATCTATCTTTATTTTCATCGTCATATGTGATGAAATTCTTTCTTCTGTATATCCGCTCTTAATACTTTAAAAGGAATTTATGACGTAACTTCGGAAAGAACTTAAAGCATAAGGAGCTATAATGCCTAAAAATATTTTAAAATGAGTTTTCTTTCTTGGATTTATATAAGCTCAAAATTTGTTGCGAATGGCTGTAGTAAGTGTATTTTCAGATTCACAGATAATACCTTGAAAAAGGTTTTCGTGTGTGTCAATACTTTTTTACTTTGAAAATGTGAAAAATCGTTCCACGGTATCTACGAAAGCGGATAATTTTTCAGAACAGCAAAAGCTTGAAAAGTTGAATTATAATAATGATTTAAAATGTAATGTAATTAATTATATGATCAGAAAGTGACATGAAAATATAAATATTGTTGTAACTGCCACCTGTATGTCGTGAGACTTGACGAAAAAAATCTGACGCGGACCCCCCACCATCACCACATCTTTGCGCAGCAGTTCAATAACACTACGCGGCCAAAATAAATAAATAAAATAAAATAAAATAAATAAATAAATAAATAAAAAGAAAAATTTGAATTATGGCTTTTTAAGTTCAACATATGTTTTTCGCAATCACGAGTGTGTGTATGTAGGCGTGTGTGTTTGTGTCGAGGCATGAGTGTGTGTATATGTATGTGTATGTATGCATATGTTTGTGTCTGTATGCAGGCATGAGTGTGTGTGTATGTAAGAGTGCGTATGTATGCGTGGGTGTTTTTGTCTGTGTGCAGGCAGGAGTGTGTGTGTGCAGGTGTGTGCATGTATGCGTGTGTGTAGGATGTGGACGCAACCTAAAGACGGTTTTCGCGAGAGGAGCAGCATTGCGAGGCGGCCGGCTGACGGTGCTGCTGCAGAGGGAGGCGGTGGGAAAATAAAATCATAAAACATCAAAATAGTCAAATGAGAACAATAAGCAATCGTGATTATTCAAAAAAAATAAAAAAAAAATCAAAATGCTTCTGACACTATTCTCGTTGATTTTTACGTAAAATGACCCTCTGATTCCAACTATGACCACCGTTTTCCCCCACCACGTCCCATTCTTCAAAAATGTCGCCCCCCTCCCATTTCAGTATTCGACAGTTTTAGTCATTATTTTTATTTGGAAAGAACGAGAGCATAAAATTAACCGTTAACATTCTTCTGATGAACTAGAGAGGTGTAAAGTTCAAAAATAGGAAGAGAAAAGAAGCAAGTTGGGGGACTCAAAGGGGTACCTCCCCAAAAATAATCTTCAAAATCTTACATTACACATCTCACATTAGGACTCAAAGGGAGGAAGAAAACTTGAAAGGTTGAGCAGTGGTGTACCTAACATAGGTGACACCCGGGGGTAATTTGTAGTTTCACCCCCCTACAAACGCAAAAAAAAGTTTTAATATTCTATGAAAACTTGAAAACATGAAATTCATACAATTTTCAGAAACAATTACATTTATGTTACAACGAAATTTTAAGTTAGCTAAAGTACAAAAGACAAATAAAAACTACGAACGCTTTTGCTTGTTCTAAACGCAAATGTGCAGGCCACCGAAAAGTCAAAAAAGTAAGGGGGTGCATAAAACTGATGACCCTTAATTATTTCAAAAGTATCTCAAACACAGGGAAAGATAATGGGGTTCAGTTTTTCGTATAGTGGTTTTTCGATATGAGAGGAAATCACTGTGGAAAAACTTATGTTCTTTAAATGGCAACACTGTTGACTAAGCTGTTCGTTATATATATCCTGTGAATTCATGTAGTTCGCTTATGTTCTGATTCTAACTTATGTTCGTTCATTCAACTTTTATTTTAGTTCATGTTTTTTCTTCAATAAATGTTATGAAGTTAATATTGGTTTCATATATCTGTTCTACCCACGTGGCGGAAGTTAGTTTGAAAGCAAGTTTCGCGACAGTCACTACTGGGCCTAACTATTGACAATATCAATTTGGCCACTAGAGGGCGCCTGTGATGCAGTGATATTTATTGCTGCTAATCAAATGAGTGTTCTCTCACTGTATTTTTTTTATTTTTTCTGTTTAGTTTTAGTTTTTTTACAGTATTTCATCATGTAATTTAGCTTTGTATTGTTTTAGGACCTCATTCTTGCTTTTATTGTATTCTTGAAGTGTTTTTGCATTTTTTGGAGCTAAGCCTAACATATGGTGATCTACTTTTTGATTTGTGTGCTTTGTTGGGTGTAGTAACTCAGTTTGTTTATTTACTGCTATATTTGATGTTTGTAGTATTATTCTGTGTTTCTTTTGCATTTTTATAATTCTGGTGTGTCTTTTGGAGTATTCACTGACAGTGGTGTAAGCAGGATTTCATTTCGGAGGGGGTCCAATCAGTGGCGTAGCCTGGGAGTTACTTCGGGAAGGGGGGGGGGCTTAGGAAATTTGACAAATTCATATGGAGATCTTCTTCAAATAAGCAAAATAGATTTTACAGATGAAAATTTTATTTAATTGTTATTTTCTGACAAGTAATAATTTTGAATGCATTTGAATTTAAAACAGGCAACAAAATTGAATGCAAAATAGATTCCCCACTTTCCCCAAAAAATCCAAACAGGGACAAAATTCTAAGAAATGTGTAGGGAACTAAACAAAAAAGAAGCGCCTTTTGTTAAATTCTAAACAGGTATATTCTCAGATATTGCATCAATGAAACAAGGGAAACCAATGTTTTGGAGACTGCAGAGAGGAATATTTTCACACACTAGTGAAAAATTGAGAATCATTGCAAAAAAACTCAACGTCTTACAACGCTCCCTCATTTCGTACTCCCTTCACCCGCCCATTTTACTTTATTAATTTTCCCGTCAATGCTTTTTTTTTGTATGTTAGACATTGTACAAGATAAACATATATATGCATATTTTTCGTGTTCCATTTTTTTACTAACACAATGTACTTTTTCTGCTATCATATATTTACACTTAGTCATTTCGGAGGGGGTTCGGACCTCCCTCGACCCTAGGTGCTACTTGGCTACGCCACTGTTCACTGAGTAGAAATAGGTGTTACATGTATTATGAAAGAGTTTAAGAGTGGGAAGGGGGATAGGTGGATCTCTTGTGACTTATGTCATATATTCTGCCTGTGTAAGGGAGGGGATGAGTGCTTTTGAGGAGTATTATATTTGCACTAAATGTGTTGAACTCTCATACTTAAGAGTTAGGATGCTAACTTTGGAAGCACAGTTAGCATTAGGTTGTGGGCAGTTGTAGAGGGTACTGTAAATATTTCAGAGGTAAAGGGTGAGGTTTCAAATGAGGAGCTAGACAGGGAAACTAAGGGTGTAATTTTGGAGGGCTCGATGGTAAGGCAGGTGGGTAATACAGTTGGGAGAGTTAAGGTGTTGTTTACCAGGGTCTCGGGTGAAAGACATTAATAAGATTTCTAAAAAGAAGGGGATATTAAATAAGGAGGATATGGTTACTTTGTGGGTGGGAGGAAATGATGTAGGCCATAGTAAAAATGAGGAGTTTTCAAAGGAATGGGAGTCCCTCTTGACCAAAGCAAACAACTGTTCGACCAATGTCCAAGTGGTTGGTTTGCTTCCCAGGTATGGAGTGCATAGGAGCTGGCTAAATCAACGTGCTAGGTGTGTGAGCCTGCTACTTAAATCAATTTGCGAAAAGCGTAGTATCAGGTTCATTGATGTATGGAGTCATAGTAAACGGGATTGGATTGCTAGGGATGGCCTGCATCTGAGCTCTACAGGGGGACAAAATGGTTAGTGGTCTAATTTTAGTGGCTTCGGAGTTAAAAAACTAAGTTTGAATGGGAGGCATGGTTCATACATCAGGTATCGAGAGGAAGAAATTTTTTTGGGTATTGCTAGAAATGGAAATAAAGTGTCAATCAAGCGTAGTAATTTTAGCAATTGTGATTTAGTTAATTTCAGGGTGTTAAATAAAAGTAATTTGGGCATGCTTAAAGTTTACTATACCAATTCTCGCAGTATTAGGAACGAGATGGAAGAATTGGAAAGCATAATTATAGATGAGAAACTGGATGTTATTGGAATTACAGAGACAGGGGCTTCCGAATTTGATATAGATTTATTATATATTGCTGGGTATAATTTGTTTAGTCAAGCTAGAGTAGGCAAAAGAAGTGGTGGGGTTTTATTTTATGTTGGGGACAATTTCATTTGCAATGAATTGGTCATAAATGATAAACCTATTGATATAGTTAACCTGGAGCTGATGAGCAATAAGGGCAAAAAATAGCGCTTTGGAAACATTTATAGGCCACCTAATTCAAGCCAGGGACAAGATGGACAGATGTTTCGTATTGTTTATGTTATGTCCAGTAAAGCATCCGTCATCATAATGAGGGATTTCAATTTTCCGGGAATCGATTGGAATCATTTTTATCCTAGTAATGGCAGAGAAGAGGATTTTTTAAAAGTAATTGGTGACTACATGAAATACACCGTCAGCTCAGTCAATTCCAGCCGAGGACTGCAGTTTCGTGCTTATTAGCACTCATTAGCCCGGCATAGGAGTGACTGAGCTGGAAGTGGAAAACCTCTTAAGGAAGCCTAGAGTGCCAAACAAACTGGTAGCTAATACAGAGTTAGCACTGACCAGACGAGTGACCGAAAACAATGGTTCGGTTCAACTCGAATATTGAAGGCAAGGCAGGTATATTCAGTAAGTTACCGCCCTACAGCCAGGGCTAAGGCAAAATACATGAAATACACCGTCAGCTCAGTCTCACCGTCCGCAGCCCTCGGCTGGAATTGACTGAGCTGGCGGTGTATTCCATGTATTTTGCTTTAGCCCTGGCTGTAGGGCGGTAACTTACTCAATATAATTGGTAACTGTTTCTTAAATAAAGTTGTAACTCAGGAGACTCGAAAAGAGGCGATTTCGGATCTAGTGTTCTGTGACGTAGGAAGTTGTGTTCAGTGGTTGTGTAGGGGATCATATTGGGGATACTGATTATAACAGCATTAGGTTCTGGATTGAATTTGAAGTGTATAAAGTTGAAAATTTTATACTTGTGCCCAATTTCAGAAGCACTGATTGTTTTGCACTTAGGCAGAGCTTGAAAGGGTTTTTTTTCGTCAGGAATGGAAAATAGCGACGTAGATCAGCAGTGGACGGAATTTAAGGAAAAACTGGCAAAAACGTTTGGCGATTATGTTCCATTTAGGAGAAAAGGTGTTAGTACTAAAATTTGGCCCATGTGGTTCTCCAGGAAGATTAAAGAAGCTCTAAACTATAAGCAAGCGGCTTTTTGTCAGTTTAAGGAAAGAAGTCAGAGTGCAGATAGGCTCCAGTATTGTAAGGCAAGACGAAATTTTAAGTATTTGGTAGGGATTCGGAAAAGGGAATTGGAGTAAAGGCTAGCAGATGACATTGATGGGTATCCTAAAAGATTTTTTGCTTACGCTAATCCCGGGAAAGCTCGAAATAGTCAAATTGAGAAATTGGTTGATGAGCATAGAAATTTAATCCAAAACGATAGGGATATTGCAAATGTTCTTAATAACTTTTTTCCAGTGTGTTGAACGATAACTGTATCTCAACATTTGACACTAGCAAGACACAAGCTATTATGCAGCTTGAGAATTTTGTGTTTTCCAGGGAGGAGGTTGTATATCATTTGAAAAAAATTAAAGCGATTAAAGCTTCGGGACCAGATAATATTTAACCAAAAATTTTAGTTGAATGTGCGGAGGAATTAGTGGATGTTATTTTAAATAATTTTAATGCTTCTTATAACTCAGAGACAGTGCCAGAGGACTGGAAACTGGCTAACATAACGCCGCTCTTCAAGAAAGGGTCTAAAGGTTCATGCTGGGAATTATAGACCTGTAAGTCTGATTTCAATGGTTTGTAAGATTTTCGAAACTTTGATTAAAATTAATATTATGAATTTCTTAGAGACTAATAGTCTGTTGACTAGTTTGCAGTATGGGTTCAGGAAAGGTAAATCGTGTGCTACTAATTTATTGCATTTCTACGACAAGGTTATCTTGGCTTTAGATAACAAAAAGTGTGTGGATGTTGTTTATATTGATTTTCAAAAACTTTTGATAAGGTACCGCATGTTGCTCTTCTCAGCAAATCAGCTGATATAGGAATAGGAGGAAAAACTTTACTTTTGGGTTAGAAATTGGCTTACTGGAAGGAAACAAAGAGTAGTTGTGAGGGAAATCATTCTAAATGGAGTGATGTTTTGAGCGGGGTTCCTCAGGGTTCAGCTTTAGGCCTCTCTCGTTTATTATTTTTATAAATGACATCAATGAGAATATTTATGGAAGCATGAATTGTTTTGCTGATGATGTAAAAGTTATGGGGATTATAGAAAATGAAGAAGAGGTAAAACAGCTTCAAGGGGATTTAGATTATATTACTAAGTGGGCGGGTGAGTGGGGTATGGCAGTTAATGTTGGGAAATGTCAAGTGCTACACTTAGGTCATGGAAATAAGCGCACGAGCTATCGTTTACAGGGTTCAATCATTAGTCAGGCAGAAAATATTACTGATCTGGGTATCTTAATAAATCAGGACTTCAAGTTTAGTCAACAGTGCAGCATTGCAAGTGACAAATCCAACAGAATGCTTGAGTTTATCAACAGATCTATTTCAAACAAATCTAAGAAGGTTCTTCTGCCTTTATATAGGAGTTTAGTAAGACCCCGTTTGTAGTATGCTGTGCAGTTTTGGTCGCCTTATCTGATGAAAAAATTTGTGGATTGGAAAGGGTTCAAAGAAGGGTAATTAGACTAGTAAGGGGATTTTCTGGTTTAGATTATGATACCAGACTATTTAGACTTAATATGTATAGCCTGGAGCAAAGGAGATCAGAGGGGACATGATTCAATTGTTTAAATTTATCAAAATGAATGATGTTAATGGATTAAATTTTTGCACCGAAAGCAGGATGAGGGATCAATGTTTTAAGCTATTCAAATCTCAGGCTAACATGGAAATAAGGAATCGTACTAACTACTTTAGTACGATTGTGGGCACTTGGAACTGCTTACCGGAAGAGGTGGTAATGAGCAAGGAGGTGAATAGTTTTGAGAGGGCCATTGATCTTCATTGGGGACTAATAAATTGACTAGGACCAGCCTAGCTGGGCCAAAAGCCTGTTGCTGGTCGTCACATTTGTATTTGTATAATATGAACCTCACTCCGTATTCACTCCGTGATGTGGGGTGGAAAAGAGGGAGGACGGGGGGTTTCCCCCCGGAAAGTTTTCATATTTGTAGCCTTAAAAATGCATTTTAGCTTCATATTTTCAAAAACTTGCAATTCCACTTTGGGTGTCACCCCCCAAACGGATGACACCTGGATCAGACCGCCCCTCGCCCCTTCCCCGTAGTGACAACACTGAGGTTGAGAACCTCTGGTCTAGACTTTATACAGGCTAATAAATACGCACATATAGACTATATTAACAAACAGAACATGAAAACCAATTTTAATAAGTGTACTAACTATTGTTACGTCTCTTAAAATTGGAACAATGAAAGGAATAGCTAAAAGTACAACAATTAGCTGCATGGCCTTCCCGTTTATTTGTCCTTTATAATACCTTCTTACCAAACAGCAAATTCTAAAGATCCTATTCCATGCAACCAATTATAATGTCTTGAAATTTTGCCTGAAATAGAATCTTATCATTCGAAATAATTTATTTGTGCGAAGCATTAATGAGCACCCCCTTTCGGATGTTAATTCCCATTTTCACGCTCGTTTTACACATACGCAGAAGTCCTTAGAATGACAATTACGCTGTGATTGTTCTAGCACTGATTATGTAGCTTTGTCGCTCTGAAATGTTGAAAGGATATTTTGAGGCATTTGTAGCAGAGCTGAAAGTCATTAACTTCCGTTCTTTCAGGCATCGTAGTGCTATCAGATCTTTATTTCAATGTCTTGAAACGTGCATTCCTTTTTAGTTTATTGATGGCTTAGACTGTAAGCCAGCTAACAGGAAAGTTTTCAGGAAACAATAAAAACATGTAAGATTTCCAGCATGTTGTGTTGTTAGCGGATTTTAATACAACGAATTTCTCTGTTAGTAGGCAACATTTGGAGTTATTTGCTTTTTCTATCGATTTTGCTTAAAATACCAGCCAGATAAGAAAAATCACTTTTTTACTTCCTTTTACAAAAAAGGAAGTAGTGTATTTGCAAAAAAATTTTCACTCAAAAATCGACCTTAATTTCCATTTTACTCACCCCTGAATGAATATTGAGTTTTTTTTCCGACCCGATCACACGTGGATATATGCCTAGGAACGTACAGACACCCGAAATATCCATTTTGACGATTCACGAAATAGTTACAACGAATTTTCTCGTGACGTCAGTATGTACGTATGTACATGTGCGTATGTGCGTATGTATCTCGCATAACTCAAGAACGGTATGTCCTAGAAAGTTGAAATTTGGTACGCAGACCCCTAGTGGGGTCTAGTCGTGCACCTCCCCTTTTGGTTGCATTCGGGTGTTTCTAAAGGGGTCGTTTGCCTCTTTTTGGGGGGAAATCTTTGCTAATTTCGATGTAAACTCAAGTGGTGTTATAATTTGGCGGACACTTGGCGATATATCGCCACTCTTTTGGTCGCCAACTTGGCGACCTATTTGGCTATCTGGTTTCAATTTGGCCACTGTTGGTGATATTTAGAGAGTAAACTATTGAATCACATTAAAATTGCCAGTAATGGGGAAATGACATTAAATTGGAGTAAAAGGAAGTCATGTGATGCACACATCAGCTCGTTTTTCTGACAATGTGTGAAGCTAGCTGATTTACAGTCTTCTAAGCTAGGGTCTGGTGGGGGAAAGTGGTCAATGGGGTAAAGTGATCATACGTTAAATGAATGGCTATAGCTTGGAAATAACTGTTCGAATGAATGTGGGAATTTTATTTTTGGGTAGTGCAGTTAGAAACGACATTTTGAATACAAAGTTTTACAACTGGCAAAATTTTATTTGTAAAAAAAAATATTTTGTGTGAATATGAAAAATTTTAAAATTAAAACACCTCTTTTAACTTCCTTGGGAAATTTTGTTTGTTAGAATTATGAACAGATTGATTGCGCAGGAAGCTTCCTACATGTCTCAAGAAGTCAACTCGTTAGCAGTTAGCTGAATCTATTTTTGAAATTTTTTTAGAACAATTTGAGTAAGATGGGGTAAAGTGGTCATAATATTAGGCATAACGAATATTGTTCTTTTAAAGTCATTTAAACTTTAAGTATTAGGCAGATATATATTAAATATTAATTTCACTTAATATGTACTGTTTTTACAGTAAACAGGGTTAAATATACGAGTATATGCATATGCATACTACGTATATATTCATGTAAGCACGTATACGGGTATCAGCAAAAATTTTTTATCGATACAGACGTACATTTTATTATATACGTATATACCAGCTTATACTCGCATATATATATATATATATATATATATATATATACGTGAGTAGACATAGACACGTACAAACACGCACTGGATGTATCCACGAATTAGCTCGTGTATAACCGTATATGTATGTATGTACGTTTATGTATGCGTATATACTAAGATATACACGTATGTACTCGAGGTACAAGTGCACACACGCATATGATGTTCGTTTATATGCCGATATACTCGTAGATACACGTGACACGTATATACGCTGTAAACACGTATAGACTAATGTAGGTAATCACGTATACATGCTTATATACTCGTGTATACACGTATATACTCGAGTTGGTACGTGCATGCATGCATATGATGTATCTACTCATATATGAACGTGTTTATTAATGTTTACAGGACCCGTATATTATCGTGTATACCCGCAAATACTCGTGCATATATTAGTAATTATAAAAACACCGAAATCTACAAATAGTAGAGTTATTTGCAACGGTTTTGTATCTTTTTTCAACTATGACCTCTTTACCCCATACTATGACCACTTTCCCCCATCCGATGGGGTAAAGTGGTCATAAATACATAAGGAAATGAAAGTGTTATAAAACTATTTAAATCAATATTTTTTTTCCTGAAATTCAATATACAGTGTTCTTTAATAATGCAATGTAAAAAAACAACAAAAAAAGTTGAAGCGTTTAAATAATATTGTATTTATTATCCACCTAAGTTGAAAACCCATGATTTTATTACCACTTTACCCCACCAGACCCTATAGCTTTCCTTTTTTTCGTCAGACTTCTTATAAATAGTACCTAAATCCTTGCTCAATCTTTAGAGTTCGAAGTTTATTTCTTTGCTTCTTTTCAACTGTTTCATAGTCTGGCTCTAGTGTAAAGTAAATCGGCGCAACGCAACACACTGCGCGGCAAAAAATAAATAAATAAAAACCTTCAAAATGCCTCTGATATAATTCATACTGATTGTTACGTAAAACGACCCCTGAAACAAAATATGACCACCGTTTTCATTCCATACGTCCCACTTTTTGGAAATGACACCCCAATTTTTTTTTTTTTTTTTTCGGTTTTCGGAAGTTTTATAGTCATTATATTTAATTGGAGGGAAAGGGAGAGTTATATTAGCCATTAGCGCTCTACTGAGGGGCTAGAGAGGTGCAAAGTGCAAAATCATGAAGATTTTTAGCAATTTAGGAGATTCAGGGGGCTATGCTAAAATTCTTTGAAAATCATGAAAACCGATCTTTTTCTTCCTAGGGGTTTGTTTACAAATTTTTTCACTTATTTTTCGGAATTAAATCAGAGTATATGACTCACTTCTATGACCCCGCGTCCGAAAAAAAAAATCAGGTTGTAAAAAAAAAAAAGGAAAAAAAAATATTGGAAGCATCGCATGTTGCATAGTTAGAGTCGCATGGCAGATCTTCAGTCAAGAACTTTCCCAGTATTCAACTTAATTCCCAGATAAAATTATGATTGAAAATGAACTTAGGTATGCTGATAAAGTAGTATTATATTTCGGGGATGCATCGGCTTCATTTATCAATTCTTGATAGAGTGAAAAACAATCTGGGGGGGGGGGTGATTTAGTTTGACATTATTATTTCCGCAACTAATTTTTTAAAATACTAGCAAGCTTCACTTTTTATAATTTTAGTTTATTTAAAAGAAAATAGTAGGTTTTCTTATGACAAGCATCACATGACATTTTCTCATTATTGGCAGTTTTAATATGATTCAATAGTTTACTCTCTAGATATCACCAAAAGTGGCCAAATTAAAACCAGATTTAAAAAAAAAATTAAAAAAAATCGCCAAATTTGTAGCCAAATTGGCGACAAAACTTGGCTACCAAAAAGACTGGCGATATATATCGCCAAGTGTCCGCCAAATTATAACACCACTTGAGTTTACATCGAAATTAGCAATAATTTCCCCCCCAAAAAAAGGCAAAAGATCTCTTTTGGAGCATTCGAATGCAACCAAAAAGGAAGGTGCACAACTAGACCCCACTAGGAGTCTACGTACCAAATTTCAACTTTCTAGGACATTCTGTTCTTGAGCTATACGACATAGATACGCACATAACGCACATACAAACGTACATACAGACGTCACGAGAAAACTTGTTGTAATTAACTCGGGGATCGTCAAAATGGATATTTCGGGTGTCTGTACGTTCCTAGGCATATATCCACGTGTGGTCGAATTAAAAAAAAAAACTCAACATTCATTCGAGGGTGAGTAAAATGGAAATTAAGACTGATTTTTCAGTGAAAATTTTTTCGCGAATACAATACTTCCTTTTTTGTAAAAGGAAGTAAAAAACTTCACCAGGCAACCAAAATAATTATAGATCAACTACACTACCAGATTAAATAACAGTTAGTAAAGTCCAAACACCTAGTTCATAATAATTTTTAAATGCTTATCTTTATCTCCTCATTAGTGGGATATTCAACTAGCCGAATGGTGACAGATTATTCAAAAGGTGAAACCGCAAACAAGGGCAATGTTACCACACTTCAAAACATTGTGGCCCACTTCTTTCCCGACACATTGAATATTTTCAGAGGCACCTGATAATTTTCTCATCATTTAGTTTCTCTGCCTACCTTTAGAAGGAGTGCTTAGCATTCCCACAAGCATTTTTAAAATACGTGAAATACACCGCCAGCTCAGTCATTTCCAGCCGAGGACTGCAGTTTCGTGCTTATTAGCACTCATCAGTCCGGCATAGGAAAGTGACCGAGCTGGAGATGGGAAACCTCTTAAGGAAGCCAAGAGTGCGAAACAAACTGGTAGCTAATACATAATTAGCAGACCAGACGAGTGACCGAAGCAATGGTTCGGTTCAACTCGAAGATTAAACGCAGTCAAGGTATATTCAGTAAATTACCGCCCATCAGCCAGGGCTTAGGCAGAAATATGTGAAATACACCGCCAGCTCAGTCATTTCCAGTCGAGGACTGCAGTTTCGTGCTTATTAGCACTCATCAGCCCGGCATAGGAAAGTGACCGAGCTGGGCGTTCAATCTTCGAGTTGAACCGAACCATTGCTTCGGTCACTCGTCTGGTCTGCTAATTATGTATTAGCTACCAGTTTGTGTCGCATTCTTGGCTTCCTTAAGAGGTTTCCCATCTCTAGCTCGGTCACTTTCCTATGCCGGGCTGATGAGTGCTAATAAGCACGAAACTGCAGTCCTCGGCTGGAAATGACTGAACTGGCGGTGTATTTCACGTAATTCTGCTTAAGCTCTGGCTAATGGGCGGTAATTTACTGAATATTTCTAAGATGTTCGAAAGTCACCCCGCCCCCTACCCCCGGAGTTGTTACCATGAAAGATAGAACCGCTGTTCTATAATTTTCCACAAAGCCGGAAATTTACACTACACAAATTAAATATTTTTGTGCAAATAGCATCGCAAAAATCATAAATGTAGTTGACTTCTTTGTTGCATCAAGTTTTCCCCCTATTAATACTAACAATATAATCTCAAATAAGAATTTCACTCAAAGAACATTTGATCACAAACGAGATTTAAAAGTTGTCATTTAAAATTTCGGACGATATGAAATCCAGAAAGTACGAACTACGAGTACAGTGGACGCCGGTTAATTGAATCAGTGGTTAATTCAATCACCCGCTTTAATGAATCAAATTGTAAAAAACGGAATAAAATCCAGTTTTATTGAATTAGCCGCTTTATGGAATCAAAACTGTTTAGAACAAACGTGATTTATAATCAGCGGCCACTTGTATGTTGTAAATTAATGAAAGAAAGGAAACACTTAGAAAGAAAAAAAAATTTAGAGCAGAAGCCTGATGTACTTGCTGTAAAAAATTAAATACTGTAAAAGCATTTATTTTCGCGAGCCGTAATTTTCGCGAAAACGAAGATATGGGCCAAATTATGAGCAGAGAATTTTGAGAATTTTATCTGAACAGAACCGAACATACGACAATGATGAGCTCGCGAAAATATATACAAAAAGAAATGCGACAACCAGAAACAGGCTCTGAGTCCAGCTAGGCTAGTCGAATGTCCTATTCAGTTATTAGTCCCCAATGAAGATTAACGGCCCTCATAAAGCTATCCACCCACTTGCTCATTACCGTCTCTTCCGATAAAATGTTCCAAGTGCCCACGAACTAAGAGCCTAAAGAAGTCATTTTTACTAATTTCCAGGTTAGCATGAGATTTGAAAAGCTTAAAACAAGGACCCCTCGTCCTGTTTTCAGTGCAAAAATTTAACCCGTTAACATCTTTCATTTTGATAAATTTAAACAACTGAATTATGTCCCCTTCTGATCCTCCCTTGCTCCAGGCTATACATATTAAGCCTATTAAGTCTGTTTTCATAGGCTAAATCTGAAAGTCTCCTTACAAGTCAAGTAACACTTCTTTGAACCCTTGCCAATCTTTACTAATAATAAAGCTGAAAGTCTCTTTGTCCGGAGGATGTCTGGATGTCTGGATGTCTGTAGGATGTCTGTGACGCGCATAGCAAATAGACCGTTCGGCCGATTTTCATGAAATTTGGCAAAGTTAGTTTGTAGCATGGGGGTGTACACCTCGAAGTGATTTTTCGAAAATTCTATTTTGTTCTTTTTCTATTCCAATTTTAAGAACAAAATTATCATAAGATCGACAAGTAAATTACGAAATTATCATAACGTGTAACCGTTACATGGGCACAAGCCAATTGGCGAGATACGAAATTATCATAACGTGGAACTGTAACATGGGTACAAGCCAATTGGCGAGAAAATTCACCATACATTATTTGTAAATATACAGGCGAACCAAAAAAACCTTTTAATTTTTCTATTCCGGGATAAGCCGTGCGGGTACCACTAGTACAGAAATATCTTTCCTGAGATAAGGAGACCAAAACTGAACCGCATAGGGTAGACCGGGGCACGTTTACGCATGGAGCACGTTTACGCAGTGCCCTTTTTTCAAAACGAATTATAACTGGAGATCCAACAGTCATAACAGATTGGTGCTACTCCCTAGCAAATATTCTCACAAGTTTTTAAGGATTAGTCGAGCTTCTGTCCAGCATGCAGAAAGAATAATGTTTTTTACCAAGTTTATTAAATTTTGAGTTGAACGTTTTGAAGCTTATCTATATATATATAAATGAATGTTTGTCTGTATGTCATCCATGAACTCAAAAACTACCCGGCAGATTTGGCTGAAACTTTCACCGTTTGTTATTTTTGGTACTGGGAATGTTTATAGACCAGTTCGAAAAAAATCCGATCGATAGCTCCTTTTTTATTCCAATTTAAGTCACAATCCATTGGATAAATACGAATAAAATTATGGGCTGCAGAAATTAATTCACGTAAAAGATCTCATTGATAAGAAGTTAGCTGTTGCCATTTTTCTTGAGTTTGAACAAATAAATTCTTTTTTTATTGTTTTATGGCTTTTCATGCAACGGGGGGGGGGGGATTTAAAACTTTTTCTATTTGATATTTTTAGCGATTGATTGATCTTGCAAACTGCGTGAGTACAAAATTTGAGTATAGTCACGGCTTCACTTGATACCTGGATCGATTATTATGAAAATTGCTATATATATATATATATATATATATATATATATATATATATATGTATTTTTCCACGGAAAAGGTGCATAGTATGCTCATTGAAGCCACTCGCCACCAGGTGGCACTGCAGAGTAGCAACTTTTGCCCCGTTCAACCGATTGTCATGAAAATCAGTATGGTGATGTATTTTTTTTTTTGTTGGCGTAGCAACGTGCGTCGGGTATAGCTAGTTGTGAATAAATAATACTTACAAGGAGAAGACACGATCGTGGGGTTGGAGATTTGCGTCAATTTTTCTTGTGGTGAAAGAGGACCGCTATTACCTTACGTGGTTAAAGTAATACGACGCAATACTCAGAAAATTAGGAGAAAAATCGATTTAAAGTCGCCGTGGAGTCTCCAAAGCGCCTTATGAGTTTAAACTGCCACTTTTGACCAGCCGCCGCTAGCCTAGTTGGTAAGGCGCGATCTTGTGCTCCAGAGATAGCACGACCGAACCCCACTCTGGGACCTTTTTCTTTTCTCTTTTCTTTCTTTTTTGCTATCACAACAATTAGTGGTAACGCGTTTCACCCCTATATTACTTTCTGAAATTTATTTTTGTTTAGGATCGCAAACTTTTTCATTCACTGAAAAACATTCTTGCTCGTTATTCTGTACGGTTTGATTTGCCTAGTAAAGGTTTTTGACCTGTATTCCCCTTACGGTTATAAGGGACATCTGCTCATAGGACATGCGGATCATTTTTTTTTTTGTTATCACAGCAATTATTAAAATAATTTCTCTTCCCTACATAATTTTTAAGAATTTATTTATATCATTATTGTAAAAATTATTTTCTTTTTCTTCCAGCAAAACAATTCAAAAATAATTCATATTTTTCATCCTACCACTACTTCGTTACCACTAATTGTTGTGGAAGCAAAAAAAGAAAAAGAAAAGAAAAGGTTCAGAGTGTATTCGATCGTGTTATCGCTGGAGCACAAGATCGCGCCTTAACCAACAAGGCTAGCGGCATAAGGTTCCTAGGAGATTCCATGGTGACTTTAAATCGATTTTTCTCACAATTTTCTGAGTATTGCATCGTATTACTTAAACCACGTAAGGTACTTGAGGTCCTCTTTCACCACAAAAAAAAAAAAAAAAAAATGACGCAAATCTCCGACCTCACGGTCGTGCCGTCTCCTTGTAAGTTAAAAAAAAAACAAAAACAAATATATAAAAATTAGCAGAATTTTATCCTTTTTTGAGAAATTTATTTGTATGAACTGAAATGTTATTAAATTTTTACACGTCTTCTTCTTTATCTTTACTAATAATAAAGCTGAAAGTCTCTCTGTCCGGAGGATGTCTGGATGTCTGGATGTCTGTAGGATATCTGTAGGATGTCTGTGACGCGCATAGCGCCTAGACCGTTCGGCCGATTTTCATGAAATTTGGCACAAAGTTAGTATGTAGCATGGGGGTGTGCACCTCGAAGCGATTTTTCGAAAATTCGATTTTGTTCTTTTTTTATTTCAATTTTAAGAAAAAAAAGTATCATAAATAACGAAATTATCATAACGTGGAACCGTGACATGGGTACAAGCCAATTGGCGCGATACGAAATTATCATAACGTGGAACTGTAACATCGGTACAAGCCAATTGGCGAGAAAATTCACCATACATTATTTGTAAATATACAAGCGAACCAAAAGACCTTTAATTTTTCTATTACGGGCGAAGCCGTGCGGGTGCCACTAGTTACAAATAATAAAGCTGAAAGTCTCTCTGTCCGGAGGATGTCTGGATGTCTGGATATCTGTAGGATGTCTGTAGGATGTCTGTGACGCGCATAGCGCCTAAACCGTTCGGCCGATTTTCATGAAATTTGGCACAAAGTTATTATGTAGCATGGGGGTGTGCACCTCGAAGCGATTTTTCGAAAATTCGATGTGGTTCTTTTTTTATTCCAATTTTAAGAAAAAAACTGTTATAAATTACGAAATTATCATAACGTGGAACCGTAACATGGGCACAAGCCAATTGGCGAGATACGAAATTATCATAACGTGGAACTATAACGTCTTTACAAGCCAATTGGCGAGAAAATTCACCATACATTATTTGTAAATATACAGGCGAACCAAAAGACCTTTAATTTTTCTATTACGGGCGAAGCCGTGCGGGTGCCACTAGTTACTAATAATAAAGCTGAAAGTATTTCTGTCTGTCAGGATCTCTGTGACGCGCATAGCGCCTAGACTATTCGGCCGATTTTCATGAAATTTGGCACAGAATTAGTTTATGGCATGGGGGTGTGCACCTCGAAGCGATTTTTCGAACATTCGATTTTATTCTTTTTCTATTCCAATTTTAAAAACATTTTATTGAGTAAAATTATCATAAGATGGACGAGTAAATTGCCAAGTTATCATAACGTGGAACCGTAACATGGGCAAGCCTATTGGCGAGAAATGTACCATACATTATTTGTAAATATACAGGCGAACCGAAAGACCTTTTAATGTTCTACTACGGGCAAAGCCGTGCGGATACCACTAGTTAAAAATAAATCCAAACTTGGCGACGGGGGCACGTTTACGCGTTGAACGTCGGAGCACTTTTATGATCGTTCTTACTGTATCTAACTAAAACGTGCCCCTGAATTTTTTTTTTTTGCTCCTAACTGTCTCAATTCTTTTTAGTATTTTTCGGCTATTTAGTTTTGAAAATTACCATTTACTTTTTAATTAAGTTACACATTCGTATCTTATTGCTTACAATCATATAGTGCTGTCTTCATGCCTTTTCAGCTTCAACTTTATACACTATTCAGTCTGTAATAAATTTGTTTTATTTTAGTGATGGTAAGACATTGTATTCAAAACACTAGCAGAACCTCGTTTGGTGTCAAAATAAATATGCGTAAACGTGCCCGGGGCCGGGGCACGTTTACGCAACCAACTTGGACTCAAAAAAAAAAAAAGAAAAAATTAATTTGAATTCTTAAATTTTGAATTCAAATTATGTTTTTCGCAATCACGAGTTGCGACAGGACCCTACTCATTGGTTACTACTCTACTCAATTGTTTCTAGACACGGCTCTTGTCCCTCTAAGTCTACCCTCCTGTTGAACGGAGACGTGTGTATTAGTTGTGTATGTGTAGGCTTTTGTGTGTGTGTAGACCTGTGTGTATGTACGTTGGCATGTGTGTGAGTGCGTATGTGTATGAGCGTGCGTGTCTAGGACATGGACGCCACCGACCAGGAGCGGCTACCGGAGGACGGAGCCGCGCCTGCAGGTGGCGGTGGTGGTTGAAAAAGGCACGGAACATCAAAGACGGTCAAATGAGAACAATAAGCAATCGTGATTGCTCAAAAAAACGGCAAAAAATAAAAGCTGAGCAACAACTGAACATACCAATTTTGACTCCATTCACTGCTTCATAAAACGGCAATATCCAAAATTTCCTAAGTTAAAGCATAAAAATTAGAAAATTCGTTGAAATAAATCCGTGCCTCGGTTTTCCCTATACTCGAAATTTGGTCCTACTAAACTCCTATATAAAATAAGTGTTTTAACTGTAAATAACGTTTGATAGATTAAATTTAATTTAACATGTTGGGGAAAACATTTCAGAACTCAAAATTTTTTATATTCTTCATAGATTCTTAAGCCCATTTTAGTTTACCAGGGTGTCACTCTACGCAAACGCCCCGACACTGCATTTGATAGATTAATTATAAATTATGATAATTTTGAACTAAAATTGATTGGAAAAATTTATCAACAAGTTGAGAATATTGTTACAAATCCTGTAAATAGTAATTATTGTAGTAACGTAACCTGTAAATAGTTTCCCGTAATGAATATACAACCCCTTTTCATATGGCTAAAGTATACGACCCCCCTATTTCCTTTTTGTTCATTGATAAAATTTGATAACGGTCTACTATGTTCCAGAAGCGTGTGGAATATTTGAGAGATTTCTTTTCGGTGTGTATATAAACCGTTACGCTGGATAATGAGGGGAGTTTCGATTGAAATTTCGAACTGAGAGCGTATTTGCTCTGTTTATTGCGAGGCATTTCGCTGTGTTGTTTTCGTATTTGGAAGTAAATACGTGGGTAAACGTTGAGTTTACGGTGTTGTGTGATAATTGCTTAATTGCTGATGAATAATTTAGCAGTTGTTAACGATTTCTCCTGTACATAGTGTAAATAAAGCTCCTGTGTTTTTATCAAGTACTTAGTCTTCATTTCAAGAAAGTGGAAGTCGCACCAGGGCTGCGGAGTCGGAAGGAAAATTTCCGACTCCGACCCTGACTCCGACTCCTGGATTTTTAAACGCCCGACTCCGACTCCAACTCCGATTTCGACTCCGGATTTTTTTTTTTTAAATTTAATTGTATTTTTTCAACTCCCTCTCCCTTCAGGGGAAGGGGGAAAACCTCTAAGCAAAGATTGAAATATTAATTCCTTTTTATAAAATTTTTTTGTTTTTTATTGTGAACCCAAGACGCATACTACGTTAGAATTTCAATTTAAAAATCACATTTTCCAATAGTTACGAGTTAAAAAGTGAGATGACTTAAAAATTCCTTTAAAAAATTTGAAAAGAATTATCTGTAATTTGCCCCCCTTTAATGTTTAACAAATAGATATTGATCAAATCGTGTGCTTTCAATTTTTGAAAACTGTAGTTCGAGAGAAAAAAAGCTTTTTTTCTAAATCCAAGTTCTTGAGATGGGGTGGTTTGCCCCGGGTGACACCCATCTGGTAGATGACACCCAAAGTTAATTTCAGAGTTTATAAAAAATATAAGCATTTTAATTCTGAAAATTTTCGTGAATATATTTTAAATTATATTTTATCAATAAAATTTCAACGAAAATAGGGCACATATACGTCAGGAGCTAATTTTACACGAAATGCGGCGGTATACAAATTTGTACGAATAGCTTTTACTATACCTATATTTCCACTTCGCTAAATTTTTAATTTAAACTTTATTGGCTGCATTAGAATTAACCTTAATATGAAGATTTTAAGATTAACTGCAATTATTGAGTGTTGTAATCAAGAAATCATTTACACTTATTTTGTTCCATACTTTTTAGTGAGAACCAAGCTTATAGAAAGTCTTAATAAAGAAAAAAACATTAGAATATTTCATCGAATCTTTTGGATTCGTGCTTTCGCACTAGAACTTCTTTGAATTTGTCGATCACCCTTAAACGTTTCAATCTTAGCTACGGGCCTCGACTTACTAATTTGTTACGTTTCTTTTACTATTTTATAACTGAGATCGAACAAAACACTATATTTCTATTTTTACTTGAAAGTGATTACTTGAAAATGTTAGGCAACAAAACCGTTTGCTGACAATTGCTATTAGTTCCGTTAAAAAGCAAGCAAAATAGGGGACGGCTACAGAAAGTTCGGTAAGCACTCAAGCTGGCTGATTGCCATAATGGCAGTTATTTTCTCATTAGTATCTTTTTATACATGTAATCGAACCAATTGGTAGTCAGTTTTTAAAAAATGTAAGGAGAGTCAGTGAAAAGGAAAGAAAAAAAGAAGCCCGGAGTCGGAGTCGGAGTCGGCATGTTTTCTAACGACTCCGACTCCAACTCCTTTACCCCAAAATCAGTCCGACTCCGACTCTTCGACTCCGACTCCACAGCTCTGAGTCGCACCGAATCCGTTACAATATTAATTTTTTGGGGGTAAATCTTCAAAATAACTTACGATGGGACAATCACATTGAGTTTGTCTCAAAAAAGATTTCTCGTAATTTAGGTTTAATTAATTTTGTGTCTAATTTCCTTCCTGCTGATGTTCTGTTTATTTTATATTTTTCTTTGACATATTCAGTTCTCAGTTATGGTGTTCTTGTTTGGGGCAAAACAACTAAAAATAAACTAAATAGAATAAACATTTTATTGAAAAGATTTCACAGAATAATCAATAGACATAATATCGTGTATAACAGTAATAGAAGCATTTTAAAGACCGTGGAACAAATTTATAAATATAATGTTGGTATTTTTATGTATGATTTAGAAATAAATGGTTTGAATTTTGAAATAGTAACAATCCGTGAATTGGTTCATAAGTACCCCACTAGAAACCGTGAAAACATTATACCTATTAAAGCAAAAACAAATTTATTGTTTAATGGCATTAACTCTTACGGACCAAAATTGTGGAACACCTTACCCAATTGTTTAAAAACCATTAATAATCGGAATTTGTTTCAGAAAAGGCTAAAAAAAGTTATACTCAATTCTACTGCAGTCAATTTAGGATAAAGTAGCATATTTGTAATAGTATACCTGGGTTCCGTTATAGAATTAGACGTACTTTATTGCATTACTTGTGTTGTGTTTATGTGTTCTTTGTATGATTATGCATTTATTTTTTGTTAATTCTATCTTATGTTATAAACTGGCCCTAAATTAAGTTCTTTTCTGAGTGGTGGGAGCTAGTCAGGCTATTGTTATAGTCTTTACTCCCATCTACTCAATCAGGGATTCAAATAGACAGGGTGAAATTTATTTCTGTTTGTAATTTCTTTTTTTCTTTTATTCTATTAAAAAAAAATATAATTACAAGTATTGGGAACATTTTAGAATTAAAGTACTTATGTTACTGTTACTTTTATAAACCCATTTGTGTGTTGCTCTTCCCTAGAAGTGTGTCCTCCTGCGCAAATACAATTAGTAGAGTTACTGCGTTTCATAGATTAAATATAGTTTGAAATATGGGGAAAAAATTTCAGGATTGAAGTATTTATATTTTTCATCAACTCATAAACCCATTTTGAGTATTCCCCCTCTCCCAGAAGGGTGTCAAGGTGTCATCCGGAAAAATGTCCTCCTCCCCTATGCTACTATGTTTGAGAGTATGTTAATTTTTTAAGCTTTAAAAAAAAAAAAAAAATCATTGAAAAAAAAATAGTATGAATTTAATAAGTACTTAAAATAGAATAAATTAAAATATTTTTACAATTCTTAATTTTACTTAAAATGGTAATTTGAAAACATTTATTTGTGTAAATAAAAATATACTTGTAAATGCAAATTACATCTTGCGTAAATACAAAAATATTTTAAAACTTATGTTTTGTAACTTATGTTGTAAAATAAGTAAAAGACTTGATGGTTTTAAAGTTTTCAAAAATATTTAGCTTGCTCTAGTGTTAAAACTATACAAAACAGTAATACATAGTTGCATAAAAGGTGGTTTTTAAGCATTATCTACCTGTGTAGGTTCATTATTACTGTATAATTTAACTACAACCTCCAGAAGCAAAAACGGTTCCTCACCTCTGGTTTTATAGACTCACATCACAAAATTCTTAGCTTTTTTCATCCCCACGAAGTAAATATCTAATTTCTGTCTTTTTTTTTTTTTTTGTCGTGACGAATTCGTCAACATTAATTTTATGGCTATGGAACACATTTTTAGACATCAATTTGGGAACCTGCCACAAAGTCTCAGGATGATTAGGAAACACATGAAAATATTTTGGGGACTTGTTTTGGAACATAATAAACCTATACGTATGCCTATAGTTAAAATATTCTGACAAATAAACGTCATAAGAAGAATATGGTAATGTCATGTTAGAATATAGTTATGGTAAAGGCAGTAAGGAGCTTTTCTCACATCATCCATTAAACGCAGCGAACTGATCAGAGAATAAATATTTTCCTCTCTGGCTGACGGCCAATGGCACAACTATTCGTCATGTAGGCGAAATCTTTAGAAACAATATCTTTTCCAAATCGTATATGTAGTACTAGTGGTACCCGCACGGCTTTGCCCGTAATAAAAAAATTAAAAGGTCTTTTGTTTCGCCTGTATATTTACAAATAATGTATGGTGAATTTTCTCTCCAATTAGCTTGTATGCATGTTACGGTTCCACGTTATGATAATTTCGTATCTCGCCAATTGGCTTGTGCCCATGTTACTGTTCCACGTAATGATAATTTCGTAATTTACTCGTCCATGTTATGATAGTTTTGTTCTTAAAATTGGAATAGAAAAAGAAGCACATCGAATTTTCGAAAAATCGCTTCGAGGTGCACACCGCCATGCTACAAACTTTGTGCCAAATTCCATGAAAATCGGCCGAACGATCTAGGCGCTACGCTCGTCACAGATATCCAGACAGAGAGACTTTCAGCTTTATTATTGTTAAGAAAAGAAAAAATCTTCAAATTTGAATCTTTTTTGCATTTTCAATATGCGGAAAACGCTCAGCGAAGTAACATTTTAGAGAGTAGGGACTCAGCATCCATTCTTGTATCAAACTATGCGCCTTGCGGTCTAATGAAATATAATGAAATGAAAGCAGCATTTATTTTGCTTCGAAGTGAAGTGACGTGTTTCAATGTTTTGCAAATAAAATCTTCCGACTGATCTTTTGATTTTCATAAAAATGTCTATTTTACCGAGGATTTTTAGTAGTATTTCAAAGTCACTAAACATCCAAAACGTAACTAATTCAATATTTTCTAAAGCAACTGGAATCGCAGGGGTGAGTGAAGTTCAACTATTGTTAAATTCAGTTACTCGTTTTTCTAAACCGGTGTTTCTCGTAGATATTTTTTTTGGCTTTGTAATGTGATTGATGTCATGTGTACTAATTTGGTTTTGCAATTACCATATTTGACTGATAAAGTATGTATAGAAATGTAAAACTTCGTATTTTAATTAGCTCTATCGTTGAAAGCTGTATATGATTTGCAAACCCATTTTTTAACCTAGAAGAACTCGCGTACTAAACTGCACACAAAAGGTCGCTCGAGATACCTGTATGACCCCATCTACTATTGTTTGCTTTCTGCAATATGTCAATTTTAATCACAGTCCATTATCGATTTGTAAAAAAAGATATTTTTACATTTTTTAAAAAAATTTGAGAGATTTTCAATTGAGTACTACAACTAGTTTCTTAGATAAACCTACTTTAATTAAGAAAAAAAAAACAAAGCAGAGAAAGGCCACTGAACAACCATTTAATAAAAACTCTTATTAAATTTAACTTGCATTTATCAGAGACATAATTGGAAGGAACTCAGCAAGTAAATTGTTCACATTTTACATTAGAGACTCTGATTTTTTTTAGATTTGGCCCGCATTTAGATTTGGCCTCCAGAATGGCCTTAGGCCATTTGCAACTTAGGCCAAAAATGAAGGTTTCTCAAAGAATAAAAAACACCAGATGCTGGCAGGTGATCATGAAAGAAAACATTTAGAGGCAGTATTTCAATCATTGAGAATCTAGTGCAATTATCAAATTTTTAGCAATAATTATTTTATTTTGGTGACCATTTCCTCTCTGCCACTTTATGGTAACCCTATTTGCCTAGATAATTCCCCATTTAATGCTTTTAGTTATTAATTAATTCCTTTGATTAATTTTACAGACTGGGATTTGAAACTTGTTGTGAGTTATCATATTTTATTCTTATAATTCTGTTCTATAAATCTCGTCAAACTTCCTCGCAGCTCTTAGGATGAAATTTAGTGAAAAGATTTCGATAACTGAGATTCTTGGCATTTTTTTAAAACCGTTGTCAAATTGTTGAATGCCAAAGCTAATATTATTTAGATTGCTAGAAATAATGTTACTTGGCAAAAATTTCATGATCACAATCTCAATCAGATATTTTAATAATCTCATAAAAATTACAATAATAAGCCCTTTTTGTGTGATTTTAAAAGCCACAAACCTAAGATAGTCAACATGTGTAGGTAATTTTTGACGATTTTGATAATTGAGTTCCTTTTCAATTTTTTCCAAATTTTTTAACACTAAAGAGGGGACATTAAAGCATTTCGACGATCCCAATAGTGGCATAATTGAATGATTATTGCCCAAAATTTAGTGATCATGCCGAATCCCAACTATGAAAGTACCCCATTTTTAGCCTACTTTCCCAGTAAAAGTCAGAAAAAGAAGAAAAAAGCATGAAAGAAGGCTTAATGCATTTTAAAAATATCGCGAAAAACAAAAAAAAGTCGAAAATAATTAAATAAATATTGAAAAATGAAAAATTGGAAAGTAGGGTATTGAGATGGGGGAAAGTGTCTGTCGGTCTGTCTGTCCCCCCCTAATAACTTTTGAATGAATAGTCCGATTCGGAAAAACTTTTTTTTGTTCGAAAGATCTCGGCGAGGACACCTCATTCCCATATTTCACTTTTTGATTTGAACTATTTTTTGTTCAATTTTCAACAGTTTAAAAAAAACTTAACATTATCGCCTACACGGAAATTCAAGGCAATTCCGAACTGTGAGGTGAATTTGCTTCAAACAAACTTTGTAGGAAAAAGCTTTTGATGAAAAACTTGTATATAAAACATCTTTTTGATTTGAACAATTTTCCGTTCAATTTTGAACAGTTTAAATCCCTTAACATTAGCGCCTACGGGGAACTGAAAGTCAATGTAGATTCCATACTTGAAGACGGATTTACTTCAAACAAATTTTGTTGGAAATAGCTCTTGACACCAAAACTCCAGACTTCGACTCCGAGAATTTAGGGGCACTTGACTCCGACTCTGACTCCTGTGCCCGACAATTAATCGGACTCCGACTTCGACTCTGACTTCGTAGCTTTGGCAAAAATTTATACACGGAGGACAAATGACTGACTCCTATTCTTAGATATTCGACTCAGACTCCTTTACCCCAAAATGAAATTGACTCCGACTCCGCAGCTATGGTTTTGACTGCGAAATAATTATTGTTGATCTGACTTGTTTTCATTTTTACGCTAAAGTTTTAATTTAGGTATTCAGTTTTCGGCGAATAAACTCGAAGTAATTTATGTCTCTATATAAAGATATGCGCAGACTATTTTTTTTTTGACGATGAAAATTATTTCTTTAAGTTGACATTTTATTGTTTTTATTTATTTTGGTAAGTGCATTAATTCATTTAAAATGTTTATGGCAACAGGGGAAAAAGAAACGATTTTTTTTTTGATATGATGTATTTATTTTAATGAGCTTTTTAATTTTAATTATTTTTTCGTTTTGAGAGCTGTTAAAGATTTTTTTAATGGAAAAAAGTGTATTAGCTGCTTTGTTTAAAAGTTGCAGCTATTTTATTTGTTCTTTTTTTTTTCCGCATCTAATTTTTTTTTAGATGAGTGAGGAATATTTTATTCCTAGAAATCAGCTCAAAGTATTTTAAAAATATGTTTGAAAACATTTGCGATATTAGCTATTTTTAAGAATATTGATCAGGTACTTGAAAGTAGTATGGGTATACAGGAAAGTAGGCTCGTCTAGTTCTAGACAGAACTTCTTGTTTGTTTTGCTGTTTGTGCAAAAAAAAAAAAAAACGAATTCTGCCTAAAGTTTCGGATACTGGATAAAGTTGTTGTACTGTGCAATGATTAAAATTCCACAAAAATGCTCATTCAATTTATTAATAATGTGTAGGTTTTCGTTCCTGAAAGAACAAAATACACTGATTGGCGGATGTTAAGAGATGCAAACCGGCGAAAAGTTGTCAAACAGTATGCTCCATTGAGGTTACAGATCAATTCTTTGAGATACAATACCATCCTTCCACAAGAAATCAGGGTAAGTATAGTGCAGCTCTTGTTAGTTGAGCTTTGACCTTGACTATGTTTCCCTGTTTTAGAGAAGTTTAGTGAAAAGTAGACGTGTTATTGGCTCGGATTTTAGTTGGAATATTTTTGGAGAACTACGAAGAAAGTTTATCAACTCAATTTAGCGCCAATTTCCCCTTCCTATTTTCCGAAACAGAGGTAAACATTCTCCGAGTCGGAGCTCAACTTCTCAGAGCCTCACAATACAAGTCACTGCTATGCTAATTACTAGTACAAAGAATGGAGGAAAAATCATTGTTTGGATGTGCTATTCAGTTTGTTAATTTTTGTTTGGAGTATTTTGTTTTTACTAAAATATATCTTTCTTTACAAGATTTAAATGATAAGCAATATCAGATAATTATTTGGTAATTGGTTTTGATTCTGAACCTTAATTTATGTATGGGAGGGTGGGGGATGACTGTTTCTTTTATGCAAACAAGATGTTTTTTTTTTTAATTCCAAAGCTCTTGGAAGATTCCCTTTTTTCCTTTTCAATATTTTGACATTATATCAGTCTATTTTAGCTCAAAAAATGTAGTTTATTCATGTTTTGCATAATGTAGCAGTGTTAGGAATAGGAATTTAAATCTAGACATCATTATAATGATGACTGAAGTAAGTTTTCCACATGTCAAATAAAAAATCTTAGTACAACATTTTTACCCCGATTAAATGAATTCATCAGGACTGAAACTTTTATACGTTAAATCAGCGTTATTCGTAATATCGGAGTGTGAAACAATTAAAAAAAAAAAAAAAAGCACTTACCTTAACCCCTAATTAGCAACTGCCTAAAAATATCCGCAATTAAAAAGTTTACACTTTTTATTCAGCATTCTGTGACTCATTACGCACTAGTTAATTTGAAATTTTAAACTACTGAGTGATAGATGTTTGAACTATTTCTTTGATACTTGACTGGAAATAGTTCTCTTTCGACTTTATGGAGAGAAAAAAAAATACTGCAGCCTGCTGCATGAAATATGTTTTTAGTTTCCAGGCCATGGTTAGCATTTTAAAAAGTAAGTTTTAACGGGAGTTTCACTATCGCTTTCAGCATCAGAATCACAATTCGTTGGTTGCCCCCTCGTCCTCCCCTTCAAAAATTGCTGATTCCAAAAAAAGTCTTTTTCTGCTTCAGACAATATGGATGTCACATTTAGAAAACAATACAGTATTTCCTAACTCAAATGAATAATAAAAAAAATTTTTTTTTTGGTTGTTAAAATAATTTGTTGTTCGGTAAATGGTGGACTTTTGCCTTCATTTTTATCTTTAGCATCATTAACAAAAATTAAAACCCTCATGAGGTTACAAAAGAAAAACAAATCCAACAGAGGCAATGCAAGCCTCATTTTAAAATACATAAACTGAAACCTGTTTCTTTATGGCAGTTGTGGGTTGCGATTAGGATGAGTTGGGCAGAAGAAAATATTTGATGCACTTCAAAGTTTTAGGTGACAAGTTTGGTCCCAAAGATTGTAAACCTGGTCATAGAAATTAATATTATTGTTGCAGAATGTGCCTATTAGTTTTTATTTAGGACAATTTTAGGAGTATTTTCTCTTTAATCAACATGAACAGGCCTACCACATTAAGGTTTTCCAGGTTAGAGGCATCCCCCAAAAAATGAGCCTGAGCAGGGATCAACTTCTTAAATTAGTTGAAAGATAATTTTCAGGAGGAATGAATTATACAGGGTGTTTCTGAACTTTTGAGCAAAACTTAGTACACATCTGGACAAACAATATAATGGCAAAAATAAAGGTCCCAAACGTCTTCCGAAGGAGATAGGCGCGGTTAAAGTATAGGGTCCAAAATTTCAAATGATCATAAAAAATAGAACTGCTTATTGGTCGATTTGTTTGCACTTTTTGCTAAAATTTTTCTTTTTATCAGTGTTTTCTTGAAGATTAACTTTGAAGATAAAAAAAATGCCGATAGAGGGCGTTTTCGACTTTGGAGTAATGAACAACTGTTTGTTATCGCTATTTTTGAATCTCATTAAATGTTTGCTAATGCTTGGACTTAAACTTAAATTCTGATCAGAAAATCTGAATTGTTGGGAGTGATTAAGTAGCGAAAACTGAACCGTCTTCAAAGGTTGAAATACACTTTGTCACAAAAAAAATGTATACATCAAGAGTAAAATGAACTGCAACCTATAAACTCGGCAGGAATGTAGATTGGTAAGAAATGATTTAAATTTTGTCGGCAGTGTGACGAAAGGGTAAGCACGCTATGCGCATAAAAGATGCACAGATATGTACGATTGAAAGTGAAAGCTTGTGTCAGAGGGCACTTCAAACAAAACTTTCAAGTTTTAAGTACGCTATTGTGTCTAGGAAGACCTTCTAGAGGTATAAGAACCAGGGTTAGCCGGATTGGATCCAATGGATTTTTTTTTTTTGAAAAAACCCATTAAAAAAACCCATTATTTAGCCCACTTTTGGGTTTTTTTAAAATTTTTGTAGAAGTTTTTAAAAAAATTAATTTAAATACTTTCACAATTTAAACTTTTTTTTTATTTGTTCTTAACACAGACAATGGACAAAAAAAAAATGAATTTTTAACTTTAATAGTATTTCTTAACTCTTAATGGCATTAAAAAATACTTAAAAGATTTTAAATACATATATATTTAACTTTTTTCTTTAACTGGTCAATAAATAACTCAAATTATCATGACTAAGTCATGTCACGTCTGATTTTCTCAATATTTGTAGATTGTACAGAGTACAGAGGAAACTACTCTAGCTATAAGGCTTTCATGTGAATTATTTTCTGCAAACCAACACGCCACAAATCTCGAATAAACAAGGTATATTTTTTAGAAATTAACATGTTTTACAAACGGCCGGACAGAAAACAGAATAGGGTGTACAGTATTTTCATTATCTTACGAAAAAGTTTAATATTTCTTACTCTGTACGCAGAAATAGAAAAACAGGCAATATAAAATTCAAAGAAATGTCTTGATTAAGCTAGAATTCAGTAAAAAGGGATTTAAACTACTTGAGGTTCTACAGTAGTTTTGCATGACAAAATGAAATACAATAAAGTTAAATGCAGTAATTAGAAACGAACAATAGATTTTATCACTCGAGAAGTAACTTTGCCCTAACTGTTGGTAATCATGGAAACTAAAAAATCTGAAACTTCACCATTCTTGGGTTTTGTCGTCTTTTTTACTTTCCTTCAGAAAACGCTGAATTTTCCAGCTTTTTTTACCCCAATACAATTTTTGTGCTTTGTTCATATACTTACCCTACAATATACTACAAGCACCCCACATTTTTCCTTAAAAAAAGACAAAAAAAAAAAAAAAAACCCACATTTCTTTTAAAAAACCCAGCTTTAGTTGTTGTTTTTTTTTGGGTTTTATTTAAAAAACTCAAAAAACCTTGGGTCCATGGGCTTTTTTTAAAAAACCCCGGGTTTTTGCCAACCATGATAAGAACAGTTGTTGGACTTTTTAAAGGGATGTAAAGTAGGTCTGAGAAAAACAGGTTGGTTGTACGCGTGTATCTGCCGCCACCGTGGTCAGAGCGATATGGTAGTAGCTTATTGTAGGTAAAAATAAATGAATCACTCCATTGCGGTCGGTTAAGACATTCTAGAAACGGAAATGAGCATGAAGATCGCACATCATAACAGTTCGCACCTTAATCCTAGTTGACACTACCATATCAATAAGGTCGTTAACATTTGTTTCATGCATTTTAACACCTTCCAAGAAACTGATGGTATTAAGATAAACAATTTTATGTAGACTGAAAGACGCTGGGTATCTCAAACCGGCCTCCATTGCGATGGATTGGGGTTTTGTCGATTCGATTTTCGCTTTACTTGATTAGCTTCAGACAAGAGGATAGCTATCTTCAACGATGAATTCCGATTTAATCCTAGAGGTCATCGGTAGCCTATTTCACTCCATAATACCTTACTGTGTTTTGTATGGCTGCAATAAGAGGCTATACAAGTTACTGTTTTGCAACCTTTATTGTGTCATAACTTGTTAATAAAACACTCTTTTGTTTGGAATTTGTAATCATTTCCTTATCTTGTCAAAGGTAACATCCATTTTAAGTTTCATTAATATCACCCACTGACAATTTAAGTCTAAGCATTAGAAAAAATCCAATAAGATTCAAAAATAGCGGTAAAAAATAGTTGTTCATTACTCCAAAGTCTAAAGGGCCCTCTATCGATATTTTTTAAACTACATCTTCAAAATTTATTTTCAAGAAAATACTGATAAAAAGAATAATTTTATTGAAAACCGATAACAAATCGACCAATTTTTTCTGTTCTTTTATGATCATTTGAAAATTTGGAACCGAACCTTTTATGGCGCCTGTCTCCTTCGGGAGACGTTTCTGGCCTTCATTTTTGACGTTATATTTTTTGTATTTATGTGTACTATCAACCATTTAATTGCCCAAGAGTTCAAAACACCCTGTATACAAATATAAATACAAATTTGACGACCAGCAACAGGCTCTGGGCCCAGCTAGGCTGGTCCTTGTCAGTTCATTAGTCCCTAATGAAGATCAATGGTCCTCTTAAAGCTATCCACCCCTTGTTCATTCCCATCTCTTCCGGTAAACTGTTCCAAGTGCCAGCAAACCTACTAAAGTAATAGTGCTTCCTAATTTTCAGGTTAGCCTCAGATTTGAAAAGCTTAATACAATGACCCCATGTTCTGCTTTCTTCTTCTATAAAATACATGTGAATATTATATACAGGGTGCTAAAAAGGGAACTTTTTTTACACATGAAGTCTTAGCGGCAATCCACTGAATCAATCAAAGCAAAATTTTAGGTACGGTATTTGAACATATGCACTCGATTGATGATTCTAAACAATGCAGTACTCGTGCACTCGGTTACAGTAATAAAATATTAAAATTTTTGAATTGCTAAGCCCACATGTTTGCTATATTGAAAAACCACTAATGGCGTTGGAACGAGTAGCGTTTAACGGAAATTGCTGCCTTAAAGCATTTGCAAAGCTGAAGATTTTCAAAGTATTTTTTAACAACTCGCAGGATTAGACAGTACTAGAGTAAATCAGTCACTAAACACCTTGTGCACATCATTATTTGAGGAAAATCCTTTAAAGTACAGAGTTAAAATACTGAGTTCTGTTGGTGCTCAAATTTGCCAATGAGCAAATTTCGTCGCACACATTTGGTCGATCATTCCAAAATGCTGTTTGTGGTTTTTCAATATACTGATCAGTTTGTGCAAGTTAAAAGTGGGTATTGTCATTTGAAAATTTTGAGATTTTTTCGCAGTAACCTTATCCTTGTTCCTTGCACTGTTTAAAATCATCAACAACTTGAGCGCATAGCTTCAAATAATTATGTGTTAAATTTTAACCCTATTGCTTCAGCGGAATTTTTGCTAGGGCGACATATATAGGGAAAGTTACTTACGGACCACCTTGTATATACTACTAAATATTTCATTTGTAATCGTTATTTAATAGTGATGTTTCAATATTTAGGCATTATTCTACCACCTATGGTGACTAAATTTGGGTCCTGCGGCAACTCACATAGTGCTAATGTCTTATCTGTTTGGAGTCTATGGGTAAAATTAAAGAGATAAGATGGCATCACTTTTGGCCAAAATTGTTGAATTTTTAAAAACTTTTTTTGTCATCACTGTTATGTAACATGATCAAGGTCACTTGGCAGCTGTGATCACGTCATCTGCTCAACGGACAATCAGAAGAGACCTTCCAATGAACATTACATACAGACATACATGTGTTCGTATTCTAGTAGTATAGATTTTAGTTTTTGTTGTGCAAAAAGTGGTCAATTACTGACAGACACTGGTCAATTACTGGAAGTCAGCGGTCAATTGCTGGTGAAATCTCCTTTTTCAACTATGATTGAAAATAGTTTAAAAAATAGTTACTAAAACAGAAAAATGATTCGTAATTGTTAATCCTGATAGTTTTATTGAAGTGTAGAAAAATTTTCAGTTTTTTCCTGTTTTTTACCTGTGAACATAATTAGAACTTGTAGAAACTTTCACTAAATGGTCAATTACTAGCAAATCACCCTATTTAGACCATGCTACTAATTTAGAACTAATGAAGTCATACAATGAATGTTATTCAAACTGAATTTAATTCTTCTTTAAGACATAAGCAGGCAAAGTATGAAATGTTTTTTATCCCTTGTAAAATTGGAAGTAATGAATTTAGCTAGTTTTTATACTAAAGGCATGCATTGGTGTTAGATTTTTTATCATGCATAGTTGTTATTTAAATAAAAACTAATGTTGTGACTTTTAATTATTTTAACAGGATATTGCTTCGAAAGAGATTCACGCACTTCCTCGTGCCAGTAATCTTTCTATGTGCCATGGTCGTTGTGTTTTGACCTCCAGAGCTAGGGGCAGATGGGCGAAATTTAGAATGTCCAGAATTGTTTGGCGTCACTTTGCTGATTATAATTTAATATCCGGAGCTGAACGTGCAATGTGGTGATTCATTCTTTTGTAGTTCAGAAGCAGTTGGTTTGTAATTTCTTGTTTAGAAGAAAAATTAAATATCTTTCAGAGTAGTATTTTGCATTATTTTTTGTTTCATATTAGTTTCTTATATCATTAGAATTCATAAAAATTTTATTTCAATGAAATTTAGTTTTGTACAAAAAGAAAAAAAAAATTGTCTGTTTCAACTTTTTCATTTTCTAAATGTGTTAAATACTGATTAGCATTTACATGGAAAAGTTAATAAAATTCGAAATGTTTCAAAATTTTGTTGAAAAACAACATTAATATGATTATTGAAGCATTGAGTAAATTTAGATTCTTTAGCATTCACAGAAGCTTTGGCAGAAGTGGCTACATGGAAAAAGTCATGAGCAGAGGTGCCCATATGTGTCATTTTAGAGGTGGAGCTAAGAAAATTTATATGGTTCAAGGCTTTCTTTTCAAATATAAAAAACTCTTAATTTCTTCTTCTGCTTACAAGGTAATAAAAGAGAGATTTTGTTTTAAAATTCGGACAGACTTTTAACCATGAAATCAAAAATATGCATTCCCTTAAAAAAGGGAAGTCATATTTTTGATTTAATAGGGGACAGGTGGAAATTTTTTATCTAAAATTCATTGTTTCAGGGTTCGCCGGTATATATCAGTAAAGGGCCGGATTTAGGGGAGGGCAAGCGGGGCTGCTGCCCCGGGGCCTCCACAACAAAGGGGCCCCCACAATAAAATTTTTACAAAATATTATAACTTTCACGGGTCGAAAATATCGGATATATGCATATATATATCAAAATATTCAGATATATATCAAAGTATTGGATATGTTCGAAAATATGATTATCTTTTCGAACCTTGATTATGGGCCTCCACTCCTTCGTAGCCCCGGGGCCTCCACACTTCCAAATCAGGCCCTGTATCAGTCGATATACATCACAATATATATCCATTATTTATTTTAAAAATATCATGATATTTTTGATACTCATTTTTTCAACTAAGGTATTTTCAATATAAAAATTATATTAATCATAATATTATAGTTCATTTATTATTTAAAATAGCCTAAAAGATATGTACTATATTTTTATGATGTATTAATACATCATTAATGTAACAAAGTAATACAAGATTCCTTTCTTATTTTATATTCATAAAAATAGTTCGTAATGTAACAACTTCTATTGATATTAAGTGCCTAATTAAATATTAAAGGTTGGTCAGAAAAAAAAGAAAAAGAAAATGTCTTATGAATGTGCACTGACTAATGCATATTTTTTATTTCTGAATCACATAATTGTGTAAAAGCAGCCAACAGGAGAAAAATGAGCAACACAGTTCATGCTAAAGTAACTCTATTAAAAATGATTAAAATGTTAAATGAAGTATTAGATATAAATAATGAAAGAAACTTTAATTTTAAGTCTACATATTGTAAAAACAATCTATAGTAAAATAAGGAGTGATTTGGGGGATGCATTTACTATTTTGAAGACTTTAGTTTGTGTTGATTGAAAATAACGGATATATATCAAAATACCTGATGTGCATCAAAATATCGGATATTTTCGAAAATGTCATGATGTTTTCGAACCCTGAGTGTTATAATTCTCAAAGCAAAGTCAATGCAGATTAAAAGTAAAAAAATATTAAAGCAAAGGAAAGCTCTAAACCTTTAACTGGTGTTTTCCTTAAAGCCAAATTGTTGAAGATTTTGCCTAGAATTTTGATTTAGGCTTAAAGTTTTGCATTGGTTTTGGTGTTGACAGTGTCAACACCAAAACTCGAGAAAAAGAAAACAGCTGCACGTGCCTATCGTGCTGGTGTAGTAAAAACATTGTAAAGGACAAATTCTACTAAGATAGCTTCATGCAGAACTGCATCTGGAACTATGAAAAGACTAGAGGTTTTTGCTAATACCTCTCCTAAGAAACATGATGCTTCTAAGAGAGAAAGGGACACTTCTGTTCAAAGCATTTGAGATACTGGGCACATCCAAAGGCAGGAGGGACATTTTGAGCTGTACTGAGAATCTGTTATTTAGATTTATTTGTGGAAATTTCTACATGGCAGTACAAAAACACATCATCTGATGCTTTTTCTCTCATACAAACTGTTCTAAGTCCAGAATTTCTAATTTCAGTTGCATGTGTCTTTAAGTGATTTTTTAAGAATAGCTTTACCTCTTAGTCGCTGTCTTCAAACATCAATACTTGAAAAAAAAAAGCTACTGAACACTACTACTGGGCACGAAAAGCTATTGAGACGATATAAGATGCTCCATCTGTTTTTGAAAAATAAAAAATAAGAAAAATAAAAATTAAGAAGAAGCTGAAACTGGAGTGAACTGGATTATGAAGTATGTGAAGTAGTTGAATCTTTGGATTTCAAATTAAAGACTCCAGAGCGATCGTGTCATCAAAACCTTCCTTCTTTTTCTTGCTGGGGAACTTAAGAGATTGTTTATTTACTACTTTTAGACAACATTATCAAGTGACCCCCTCCCCCCCCCCAAAAAAAAGGCTTTCTTTAGAGATTACAAATCTATTTAAACTTCAAGTCATCTTGCCAAAACCAGACTTAGCCACAGAAGACAAAACTATTGTACAGGATATAACAAATACTAACCTACACAATGCTTGGATATTTGGTTACATCTGTAGTGCAAGAATTTACATTATGGGTTGAAAAATGGAAGCAAATCATTAAAAAAGTGATATACTTGCGTGAACTCAATTTTGGAATTAGTGGAATGTTTTGCGTGTTATGGGTACCCCCCCCCCCCATCAGCACCATCCACAAAATTTTGAGCATACTTATTTTATTTTTCTAATTAGTGCAGTGCCTACAGCCATGTTTTTACCCTTCTCCAGCTGAAGTCTTGGCTTCCACATTTTTTTTTTCTTTTAGAATTGGCATGTCAGTCAGGGTTGCTATTTTATCAACTTTTTTGTAGAAAGTCTGGCTAGCTGGAAAAAAAATGGATTAAATGAACAAATTTAAAATTCAAAAAGTTTCCAAATTACATATGTGATGTTACATGTGCATACATTAACATATTGCCATGATGTAATAGAATTATCATATAACTTTTATGTTCTTCCTTTGCATTCTTTACTTATTATAAAATACTTTAAAATAAATCATTTATTTAAAATACAATGTCTGTTTATCACAATATAATCAATCCATAAAGAAAATGTTTATTTAACTTTGATAAAACAAATTTTAGGCAATCTTTAACAGTAACTACTTTTAACAAAATGAACAAACTGTTGAACATAAATTTCATTATCGTGTAGAAGCAGTCCATATATAGATGATGTCACACTTTTTTTGAACAAATTTTATCCTCCTCCTTGAGTCAGAAAGTGTCACACTTCCTTCCCAGTCCCTCCTCTGTCACATGTCACAGTTTGTCATTAGCATATTTTCATAAAAAATAGATCACACTTTGTGCTACCCCCTCCCCTTGTCACAAACTCCTAATTTCATGAATCCTCACCCTCCTCTTAGTGTGACACCATTTATTCAGTTAAAAGAAGAAAGGTTTATTTTTTTTCAGCATAAATAATCAAAAAAGAAATAAAAACGGTAATGTATGAAATACAGAACTAGAAGATTCTACTGCAACATGGTATCATGGACCTGATGAAACAACAACAGAACTATAAGTTCATTGACAGCTTTAAATTTATATTAATGTATAAAAAGACATTCGACAAAGACATCCCTTTTGTCGGATGTCTTTTCAACCATAAGTTCATTACTTTTTGCACTGAAAAAGGCGTTCCCTGTAACGCCTAAACACGAGTCTGCTGTAATTGGCAATTTGTGCTTTTTATGAGGTTGTTTTTTCTTACTTTACTGTTCAGCACAACGGTAATCTTAATGTGATTTATAGTTGATACGAAGAAAAATTAAGTTGAAAACTGAGGAGGGTATTTTTCGGGAACACTATCACTTTTTCTTTGTGCAAGGAACTAAAAAGCATATTCACAAAGACATTTCAAGATGTGAATGTCAACCATTTTTTAGAAGGGGAGTGTGTTAATTTTTCCAGTAGTTAAATTCTTCTTATAACACATGGCTCAGCAAAAGTTAAAAAATACATTATAAAATTTCAGACCAAGGGTAATTTTTGCCCTTTCTTACACCTCTTCAAAGACACCAAACTTACTAAATTGTTTCAGTAAAAACAGGAAAATTCCCTACATACTGAATTCCAAGTCCTGTTCAAAGAAATCTTACAAATTGTAACTATGGAAGTTTTTCAAATTCCCTGTTCTGTGGCAGTGGAACTGTCTTCAAATATGTATTTGGTTCTAGTTTAGGATGAAGTCTTTTTATATGATAAATGCATTCAGACCGAATATATGTTTTGTATTTGCAAACTGCACAAAAAAATCTTGCCAATCCAAGGTGACGAGCTACATGACGGCGAAGATTGGCTTTTGATGAAAAGTTTCTTAAACAGAGCAAACATTTTAGTAACTTGTAATCTAACATCTTTTGTTCCATTTCATCGCTTGGAAGTTTGTTTGATGTATTTATTTCTGGAGTATCTGTTGACTGAATCTGCGGTTTGAGGTAACAAACTTCTTCCTTGCTTTTCTTGTGAGTTTGAATCAGGTGTCTAGCAACTGACCACATTTGTACAAACGTGATGTTGCATAGAGGACACTTGTAATATTGGCGAGTTTTTGCATGAATCGTAAGCATATGGATGTAAAGTGTCTTTATGCATCTAAATGTAGAATCACAAGTCAAACATTTACATTTTTTCACGTCACAATCGTTCCTTTGTTTTAAAAGTTTTTCTCGCTTAGATCTGGGGTTGGAAAACTTTGAACTCATTTTTGGTACATTCAAATTTGTCACCATTCATGTCTTCTATGTTTGGAGAATAGAACGTTCTTCATACTCATCATCTTCCCTATAATATAAAGCAAGCAATTAAATCATTGAATTTTACTGCAAGAACATGCTAAAGTATTGAATTATCTCAAGGGGAAAAAAAGTTTTATTTTTTTAACTGAAGTGGTTGTTTCCAAATTACGTTACAGTGCTGTCCAAATTATTAGACTAAGACTTTTAAAAGCAAATTCTTTATTGATTACATAACTATAGACACATTAACGAATAGTGAAATAATTATCTAACATTTAGTATGCATTCCCTTGTTCTTGATGAGCATTTTAAGTCTTTTTAACATACTTTTCATAAGGTTTACACCATTTCTTAACTTTCTAAAAAAGAGGTAAAAAATTGTTTATACTCACTATTATATGTACTCACATACACATACTCACTAACTAACTTTAAATATAACAGAACACACTGATAAGAAGAACTAGTGAACTGTTTAAGCTGATTGAGGTTATGTTCCTGGTAGGTAGATAAACAAAGCAGACAGTGCTGCCACCTGCAAACATTAAATTATGCTAAAATAACGTAATAATCAGTGTACAGTATGTACTGTACTTAAACAGTAAAATAAATAGTATTTTAGTACAAATAATGTTCAAAAAACAAAAAAAAAAAACTCTTTAGTCCAATAATTTGAACCCTTACAAGTCCTTATTTTCCATTCTTGGAAAAACGCGATTTTGTTACGTAAAATTTGTTATTAAATTTAAGGAAAGAACATTTGTAATTCTCCCCAGTAATCTGTAAATGATAATAGCAACAGATTATGTGGTAAAAAAATCCTGACAGTATACGTATTTAAAAATTAAAAAAAAATATTTATATTCTCACCATTGGAAACAAGACAAGTGTCAATTTAGCTATACATTGAGTTCTTGTTATTAATATTTAACGAAACGAGTAAAAGAAGGTTGTTGATAGGAAAACCAGTCATTTCTTCTTTAATTATTTAGCATCGTTTTATTTAGCAACTATGAGTCTTCTTCTTGAATCGTTTAGTAAAATTTCTTACAGAAAGTGAAGGGCTCGTGGCAGAAATGTGACAAGCCACAATGAGTGACTTTTCGATCGAAATTTTTGTTTCTCATAACTAAAATTGAAATAAACTTGACAATGGATTCTGTCATTTGGAGAAAAACATATCTGGTTTATTGCAGAATCTAGATTGTAATAATACTTTTGAAAAATTCTGCAATTATATATTTTATAAGTTGAAAATTTATCTACTGAAAAATTCACATCATGTGGCATATCGCATTTTTTCCCCGAGCACTTCAATGGGGTTGTTTCCTTCAGTCAAAAGTAGTACTTTTTGTCACTGAAATTGATAGAATAAGCAAAAAAAAAAAAAAAAAAAAAGAAACACGGACTCAGAAAATACTTTCATTTTCCCAACAGTTATTTTGTAATAAATTTTTTTAAATGTCCAATTCTTCAAACAAGGCGTGCTCTTTATGACGTCACAAATGATGCACTATGGCGCATCTTTCTACCGCATTTCCACGTTATGATAATCAAGAAGCGAATTACAACTGCGCTCTACGCTTGCTACCAACCATATCGTTGCCAATACACGTGAGTAAAGATGCGAATTAAATATTTTGGACCGTGAATGGCAACACTGAATGGCATTTCATCACTTGTGATGTTATCGGCAAAAGCGTTAAACGATGAAAGAGCACCGATTTAATTAATTTTTTAAAAATATTAAACTTAAAGAAATTATTTAAAAAATGGTCAGATTCTATGTTTTTAAACACGCTCTTTCAGAAAAAAATACTTTTAAAATTTTGGAAACGACCCCATTGTGCCATTTATTTACCGAGATTTTAACAGTGTTCATTGTCTTTGCTGTAAATAGCATTGGCTTACTGTGGACTTGAAAATGGTTTTCCGATTCAATTATGAATAAATTTGTTATTTCGTTAAATTTATGAATAGTGTACTTTTTAACAGTAACCAGAATCGTGGAAACAAAAATTAGAGTACAAAGAAAACTGCTTGCTGATGTTTCATACAAAAATGATAACCCAAACCTGTTTTTATGCGGTCTTTTTTTATGTGATTTTTTATGTGCGAATTTTTTTTCGTGCGGTATATTAAAATTTCAATCAGATTGGGATTCAATTGACGAAACTATTTTCAAACTGGAAGTCAGTGTGACCTCCCAAAAATTTCCTTATTCGGGAAATTTTGTCTCACTACTCGGCAAAAATTATCACTTGGTTAATTTTGATTTCGTTTAAACTTATTTTGTATGTTTTTGGGTTATTTTCTATGTGAGACTTTTTTTATGCGGTCCCTATCCACCGCATAAAAACAGGTTTGGATGTATAAAAGAGTACTTTTCTTAAAAATGAAAAAAAAAAAGTACCATGTGTTGGATTTCTACCTTGATTTTTTATGTTCCAATAAATATGCACCTGTCTTGGCATTGCAACAGGGATAGATTAAAGGGAATTTTTGTCGAAGCTTTTATCTAGGTAATGTAATCATTATTATTATACCCTTACAATAATTAATGGGTGAAAAACCTAACATTTCCTAATCACAAATTCACTAAAAATAAAAATGCTTTAAAACATTTTTAAAAATTGTATACTGAGTCTTTATTAGCTCAATGAGGGAAAAATAAAAGGAACTCACTTTAACCTGGTATAGAAATGCCAGGAGAATGACATTTTTGTTGGACAAAAAGGCATATAAGCTACCTTTACTCGAGTTCAAACTTAGGGGATATTTCTAGTCTTGTGATTGGCTGTTTGATAAACCGTCACCGTGGACATCGCTGTGATATTTTTTGCCGTCTTTCCCGGTGTATTTCTTGTTTGTCTTCAGCTGAATATGAATTTGCATTTGCATGTAATATCTTTAATTGCGTGTAGGTGACGAAAACAGTTTTTTTTTTTGTTTTCAATCAATTTCATCTTTTGCAGAACAAATTAACACAGCATTGAAAAACTATGCTTCGAAATAAAAATAGGTGTTACAAAATATAAGTGGTAGTAAAACATGCAATTTTTTGTTTAAAGATGGCTTCTCCTTACCTATTTTTATTTCAAAACATAGTTTTTCAAGTGCTGCATTTATTTATTTTGTAAAGGATGGAATCGATTGAAAAAAAAAAAAAAACTTTTTGTCAGTTACATTTAATTAAAGATCTTATTTGCAAATGATAAATCCTATTCATCAAAAGACAAACTAGAAAGACGGCAAACAATATCTCAGTGATGTCTCACGGTGACGATTTCCAAACAGCCAATCAGGGGGTTAGAAATGTCCATGTCTCCCTGTACCTGACTTGCGTAAAGGTAGCTTATATGCTGCCAAGGGAGTGACATTTTGTGGCACAGAACCTGTTACCAAGTTTTAGAATTATATTTAAGGCTTAAAATGTTATTTTAAATTCTTGTCTCGTGATTAAATTACGCCATTATAGGAATAATTAAAAAAAAACCTTTTATATAAAGCAGAAATGTTGTCGGGAGAGTGATAGCAAAAATGTTATGTACCCCAGCTTTGAACTTCAATATTATAATAAGACCACCGTGCAATTCAGAACTGCAAAATACTCTTGGAGTCCAACAACGTGGTGAGAATAAACACTATTGCTATTACAGCAAATTCAAAATTCCTTCTTTTACGCGTGTAATTGGTCAGAAAAGTGACATAAAAGCCTTGGGACAAACTTTACAGTGGCTTACTGGCTTGATTACTTTATGAGTAAAATTTTTTTCGTGATTACTTCATTTACTGTGTAAACGGAAGTGAAAAAGCAAACTTTGTGGGACACGCAATTCTTGTGCTAACTCTTCCCGGATAATATACTGTTTGGGTTTTAGAGAATCACCCTAATATCACTGATTGTTTATGGGTGGCGTGTAATACAACTATAAACCTATGACATAACCTAGTTTCTCTTTTTTTTAAAAAAAGGAATATATCTAAACTGTCCCCGCTTTTTTTGTTTAAATATGTAAAAATGCTTAGTATAACATTATTAATTCAATAAAAATAACAAACTGCTTACAGAGATAAGAGAAAAGATTTTGCATTAAAACAATGAATATTATTTGTGGCTAAATAAATCACCTTCTTACATAAATTTTTTACTCACTTTTGAAGTTTGAGATATTTCGTAGTATCAGCCAGCAAATAATAATTAAAATTTTTATATCAGTTTATATTTCGCTTAAAATATGAAATTAATTAATTTAAAAGTAAGCATTTCTCTATCAAATTCACTAAATATTAAGGTACATAAGCTGAAGTACTGAATACTTAATTATACCTAACTAACCGGTAATAACTCTTAAAGGTAAAAAAAAAAAGTACTTGCAGTTTTTTGAAAACTCTATGTACAAAATGTACTTTTTCATTTCAGCATTTTTAAATCAAAAACCAATAAATAGGGAAAAAGGGTAAGGGCATTAATGCTACCATTCATTATTGTCAGTTTGTAATGTAATAAAAATTTTGTTGCTCGTAAAATATGTTTCTGTGTTTAAAGCAAAACACTTTTGCAGCTATCAATGTAAATATTCCTTTGCGTGTTCCAAAACTTTCAATGTCCGTAGCAGGGATAGAGAGAGAAACTGACGGTAAATAGCTGTGTTTTTTTTTTCTTTTCATAATCGATATTGGAATGTTATTTTATCATTCGAAGCAAATTCCTCTAATACCACTAATACATTTGAAATTTAATATTTTAAAAATAATCATTGTTACAGAACTTTAGCATAAAAACTGTCATTAAGAAAATATAGGAGACATACGAGGGTCTAAGAGCACCCATATAGAGGGGCCAGGGGGGGCTCAAGCCCCCCCTTTTTTGAAATTAGAACTTCCTTGCTTTTAGTACTTTTTTCTTTGCAAAAATGTAAAAACATTTCTCCTCCAGCCATTAATGAATAAGTTATTAAAAATGTCAAATTTTAATGACTCTAATCTGTCCTAAAATCAGTTTCCACGGGGAAAATATTTGAGCCCCCCCCCTTGCAACTTTGCATATGGGCGTCCATGCTAGGGTCATTATTGCTGCTACCCGATGAAAGTGTGGAATGTAGTTATAACTAGGGCTGTGGAGTCGAAAGGCTACGCAGAACCGGCTCCGGAAATTTTAGAACCTTCGATTCCTATTCCGTCTGCTGTTTCCCCAAATAAGTTCGACTCCGACTCTCAGAACATTAAACTTCGACCTCCGATTCCAGCTCCTTTACCCCAAAATTAGTCCGAATTCGCAGCCCTGATTATATTGCACTGGAGAAGCGATTCTCATATACAGGCTCGGGACAACAGGGCGAAATTTGCTTGTTCCTCGGAGATTTTTACCTGTCCGTGTAAAATGCTTCCCTTATTCACACACACACGCACACAAAAGCATTTACACGATATTTTTAAGTTAATGCTGTGATTACATTTTGGGATTTTTCTCAGAGGGTTTATTCACATGCATATTTATTAGAATAGTTATCTCTCTTAATCCTCTTGTATATAATTGCCAAAATCACTGATCGAGTAAAGCTCGGACGTCACCAGCAATAAAGTTATTTTTATAAACATAAATTAGTTTACAAGTGAGAATGTTTATTGAATTTTGTATATATTTTTACAAAAAAGTAGGTGAGATTCTTGATATATACGTGTATTTTTCAACACCAAAAAGAGTTAATGTCCTTCGACCACGCTGATTTTGCCAGAAAGGAACAATTGTCTAAAGTTATGCGACCCGAAATTTCTACGATCAAAATATCCCCAAGCAGGCAGTTACTTCGCTCAAATGAAAAAGCAATTTTCGCCAGTCATACCTTGACGGGTGATTTTCTAGTATTCACATATTATACTAAGTAAATCATAATAAAAATCCTACAATTAACATAAGTAATTTAACGTTAGTAATGTTTCTTTTCCTGTCAGAAAAGAAATTAAAATAAAAATTAAAAAAAAAAGTCCTCACTGGTTTACGGAATGTTTTCACAAATTTTTACAGGTTTGCTGATCAAAACAAGTTGAGAAATGCCACACCGGGGAAAGAAAACAAAATAATTAAAATTATTTTCAACATCGCTGAACAAAACAACATTTTCAGTTTCACTATAACATGAGATAATGAACAGAACTTTTCGTCAACTCTAGAGGGAAAAAAAAAATATTTTTTAAATGTTTTCTTAACATTGTGGAATTAAACTGAAAAGTTTGCTTTTCCTATATTGCTGTTAACTAAAATAAATTCTCTCTTAATCCTGGAAAATGAAATAAAAATCGTCAATAATTTCCGACTTACCTTCAACACGGTGACCCAATCATCACAGCACAAACGACCGTCAGATGAGCGGAAGATCTCTGCACTGATCCAGTGATACACATAATTCAGCTGTCAAAGGGGTAGAAAGAAGTAGAAGGGTTAAGGGGAAAGGATTGTGAAAAAAATGAGAACTTTCCCCCACCCCTTTCCAGGTCACGTTTTTTGAAGCATCATTATTATTCTTTTATAAGAGCAGATGTACAGGAGTATTCAGCAGTAGATAGGCAAAGGTAATTCAGTAAGATCTGCTGGAGAATGTTTGATTTTTTATTTAATAGCGCTTATATATATATATATATATATATATATATATATATATATATATATATATATATATATATATATATATATATATATATATATATATATATATATATATATATATATATATATATATATATATATATATATATATATATATATATATATATATATATATATATATATTAGGGTGGTATAATTAGGTTCAAATATACATGTAAAAAAAAAAGTTTCTCCTAGATCCCAGGACACACCTCAATATTTTTAGACTTGTGGATAGCAATATGCTGGAAGAATTTTAGCTTCTTATTTCAACTGAAAGAGGGTGCTCAACCCCCTCCCCCAAACTTCATAAGTATTGGGAAGGGGGTTAAAAAAATACATTGAACGGAAAAAAACAATGCTACATATTATAAAATACACGAGTAATATGTATATACATTGCAACAAAATAATTATTTACGAGAAAAAAGCTGGGGAAACCAAATGTTTCTAAATTTGGGACATTTTCTATGGTACGGCTAATGTTAAATTGAGGAGTCATTGAGCACCCTCTTAAAATTGGAGTAAGAAGCTCAAACTTTTTCAGCATAATACTATTAGTAAGTCTAAAAGAAATAGGGGATGTCCTGGACTGCAGCTGAAAAAAAGTTTTTTTGAACCACCCTAATATATATATATATATATATATATATATATATATATATATATATATATATATATATATATATATATATATATATATATATATATATATATATATATATATATATATATATATATATATATATATATATATATATATATATATATATATATATATATATATATATATATATATATATATACATTTAATTTAGTGAACATTGTATGCAATTTTTTGCTATGTAAAAAAAAGCAATATGATTGGTTGCAGATATGTACTGTCATACGTGTGATAACTACATTTGGCTGTCTGTTTAACGACTTTCAAGAGACCACAAAAAATTGTCCTTAAGTAGAAAGCGTCCTTAAATAGAATGTTTTTAAAACTATAGTGGATCATCTGGGACCGTGAAAAGCCGTCTTTAAATAGAGAAAGTCTTCAAATGGAGCGTCGTTAAACAGAGAGCCAAGTGTATTTACAACGAGGCCCTGATTAACGCATAGGTCAACTGGGCTTAAGCACTGGCGTCTCCTAGGTTTAGGGCTCCCTTTTGATTTCAAAGTTACGGATCGCACCCCGGCAACAAAAGTGACACAACTCAAAAAAAAAAAAAAAAAAAAAAAAAAAAAAAAAAAAAAAAAAAATTTAGAAAATCACGGTTTTACGCCATAGTACTTTTAAGTGATTTTGTCTCAATTACTGTAATCAGGCCCGGATCTATAGATTTTGGCCCCCCCCCCTCCAACACAATCTATTGGGCCCCTCCCCAGAGGCCAGCAGTGTATATTTGCAACGTGCTAGTTTTTTTGAATTTCTTGGGCCGTTTTGCCACTTTAAGAACGTGCCCCCCCCCCGCACTGCGGGTTCACAGATCCTAGCCTGACTATAATACGCAAATAATAATTTAAAAAAAAATGTGATGTGTTTACTGGTTAGTGTTTTGTTGTCTAAATTAATAATGCACACTTAATGTTCGAAAATTTTTCTTCTAAATTTTAAAATTTTAATGATGTGTCACTGTTGATTCTATAGTTTTTACGCCACAACGCACCAGTTATTTAAGATAACTTTGTGCGAGTTTTGTGACAAGAATTTAGGTTTTAGACAGTTTAGTTCGATCACGAACAAATGACCCTTGTCAATCATTTGAGATAACGAGTCTGTTCTTTAAAATAGATAGAGCAGGAAAATAAGGACGTGTGCCATATGATATTTTTGTCTTTAGCAACATTATGGTGATATGAAAAAGAAAAAAAAAGTACTCTCGCTAAATTTTCGTCATGTGATTATTTAGTAGACCGGAAAGGCTAAGTTGCAGCAATAACTGCATTGAGTTGGCGAAAAAGTAAAATTGGCAAGATTTGTATTCTTTATAGCAACCCTACTCCCGCAATTTTCAATTGAAGTTAATAAAAGGAGGCGTCGTTATCTCTGACCAATGGCTGCTGAAAGAAGTAAAAGCAACTTCACTTATGTAGGATGTGACTTATCCAATGAGACATTTGCATTGATTGCACAATATTAAAATGTTTTACCTCTTTGACTAATTTCTTAGACTCCAAGGTGACGTATTTAGGCTCTAGAACCATTGACGCATTGCAAATTCCGTTCTTCAACTTTCCTCTCCATATCGTTACTTTACAAAAATGGACACTTCTGAAATAAGACGGAGCCAAGGGCCAATTTTTCACAGTAAGACTACGTTTTTTACGAATCTTGAGTTGCGTCACTTTCTTTACCGGGGTGCGGTATGTGTAAAAGAATTTGTTCTTATTCCGCTTAAAATATAAAATAACTAAACAACAAAATTATAGTTATTAAGCGTTTTTTCTTTAATTTCTCTATTATTTGTAATTTGAAGTAACCATTCCGTATATTTGCATAAAAAATATCTTACAGTATTTTATTGAAGTTATGCTGCAATTGGAACAAATAAAGTAAATATTGCATTTGAAAAAGAAAGAAAAAAATGCAGGCTTTTTAATTATGGGATTTGTATCATGGAAATGATGGTATGTTGTGTAAGAATAGGTGGCAAGGGGAGGGCTCGCATGAACTCTAGGCAGGCTCAGGCACCTACTATAGATGAATCTTACCCTACTTTGCGACAGAATAAAATAATAATTTTTTAAAAGTGTCTCAGAAAGCTTGTTGTTCTTTAAAAAAAAACCCCTCCTTTCAGAATATACTCTTGTAGTTGAATCTCTAGCTTGGTGAAGTAGAAGTTGACGCTATTGAAGAGTGATATATCCATTGAATTAATGAACTTTTTCCAACTTATGTATTTTTACCATTTAGACTAGGTTGGTATTGTATCCAAAAACTGAATTTTCTTTCTCCTAAAAGTTTTATTTTTTATTTCTAATGTCAAGATTTTAAGACACCTACAGATACAAAAGAACAGCTGGATTAAAGATATAAACAAGTAGACAAAGAAATGAAAAAAAATAAAAATAATACTAATAAAAAATAAATAAATAAATAAATAAAACAACTGTAGCAAAAATCTATGAATTTAAAAGGCCCCTGACCTCCCAGTATCGGTCCGCAAGATAGTGTTTGCAAAGAGCAAGGCAAATGACGAGATGGTCAGCATCCATGGTCTCTATCCCAGATCAAAAAGACTGAAGAAAGGACTTGAAATGATTCGAAAACAGGTGTTTTGGGAGACAGTCATGGCCTGTGGCTAGCCTAAACTGTGCCATCATTCTAGTATGTTTGGATCATTTTGCAACTGATTGAAATGTTACCTTTCCATGACTTTTGACTTATTCTCAGAGGGAGGTTCTTTTTGAACTCTGTCATAGTATTTTTGATTAATCGTTTAATTGCTCTAAAGGATAGGCTAGAACAATATAGCTATATGTTTTATTTGTTTGTTCATTAGAGATACCAACCCTTGCCAAATGTAATACGGAGAGAAAGCTGGATTTTAGGCTTACTTTGATGAAATTAATGCCTGGATATGTTGCTGTGAAAGACCGAAACTTGGGAATTTCAACATACACCGGTGTAGCAGACAAGGAAAAAGTGTTTTTAATTTTTGACACCTTGAATTTAAATTATGTTTTTCGCAATCACGAGTATGCGTTAGGGTGGGCTGAAAAAAGAAAATTTTCGATAAGCAACTTCTAATAGCAAAAAAAATAAATAATATTTATGTCTTCTGATCGCGCATTGGCAGCAAAATTTGATAAAAAGGTGAAAAATGGTCAATTTTCAAAATGTTTTCATAAAAATTTAAATGTTCATTTTTTTTTGTTCTAATACCCTTTAAATGCTTTCATTTAATAGTCTTTTCATATATCTTTCAAAATATTTGCATTCTTTTACAGTTTTCAGTTCTCACATAAGCCGCAAAACTACGTTAAATTAACCAAAAATTATTATTTTTCGCTTATTTTGCATATTGCAATATTTCCTCTTTTAGATCTCAGTCATAACTTTTTTTTACAATAAATGTGCTCTATGCAGCTCTTTTATGGAAATGTAATCGCATTTTGTTGCATTATCAACCCAGAACCCAACTCGCGTAAGTGATTGCGCTTTGTGTTCCACCCTGCATTTCCCAAGGAGAGAAGTTATTTTCAAGACTTGCCCGCAAGGCCATATCCAAAAATTTTTTTTCGGGAGGGGCCCGGATTCGCACATTGCCCTAAAACACATATACATATAGACACACATACTTGCATAAAAATATTAACATAGAAGATGTTTTTTGTCTCGATTTTTAATGATTCCGCTATTGGACTGTTGTTATTTTTATTTTAATTTCTTATTATTTTTTTTATTCACCTTGTAATGGTAAGGATAACGAAGGAGTGTCCCTTTCAGTCGGCTGTAAGAACATCCATAATTTCAGGGGGGTCCCATGGGTTTTCTCCCCCGGGAAATGTTTTGAAAAATAGATATAAAAAATCTGTATTTTGAGGCCCTTATAAGGGGTAATTGACACTACAAAAAAAAAAAAAAAAAATGAAGAAAATAGGCAAACAAAGTCTTTTAAAAGTTATGCATTTCTTTTGCAAATCAAGATCAATCAAAATAAAAATTGCTTGCTCGACAAATCGTTGACATTAATCGACAAAGAGGAAAAAACGAGAGAGGAGAAAAGAGAAGCACATCGTCATTTGCTCATATCGGAATTTAGTGTAGTTTGTTTTTGATTCACTTCTCCAACATTCCTTTTCGTCAAATGCCCCTACAGTATAAAAAACTGTACAAAATAGTTTAAAAGAAATGGTGTAGAGATTCAGAAAATAAGAACGGAAGAGTAATGTTTTTGGCCATTTGGGCAATTCATACTTTATTTTCTTAATAAGAGGACAAAATATAAGAACTTTTTAAGGAATTTCAAAAACTTAAATTATTTTGAAAGAGTCTAGAACACTTAAAATTATTTTAAAGCATTTTTGTTTACACTTTTCAGAAGTTGATTGCACAGTCTTACAAAAATGATTATAACTTTGTAAGATACACCCGTTTTAAGTTAAAAATAAATGCAACGAAATATTTCTCAAAACAAACATTTTTTTTTTCAATCACAAGTAGTGCAGAAAATGAAATAGAGTGGAGTAAGTGTTTATTTTTTTTTCTCATACTTAAGGATATTAACTATGTGAGGTAGAAGTAATATAAAAAACAAGAAAATAACAAAACAACTTCCAACTGAACTTTGATACTGAAATTCGGTATTAACTAAATGGCAAGACATGGAACATATTAGTGACAAAAATTGATCTTGAAATATGTGCTACAAAAACACAAGACTCATGATTTTTGCATTTTTTACTCAGGATGTATTAAGGAGCTGAATTTGGCTCATCTTGGTAACCAGATACTAGCCTAATCGGAAAAATAGGGGCCCCGGCCCCTTGGGGAGTCCCCCGGCTCGAAATCGGTGCAGTGTAAATTTTAGAAGAGTTTTTAGGGGGAGGAGGACAGGGGCGTGCAAGGGGGGAGAAGGGACATCTGTTGACCCGGCCCGAGCCTGAAGGGGGGCCCCAATATTTTTAAAACTAGGGGTTGAAAATAAAGGTAAACAATATGGAGGGGGCCCGAAAAAGTCATTTGTGACGGACCCAAAATTTCTGTGCACGCCCCTGGAGGAGTGCAAGTCAAACCAAACTGACAAGGGATCTGCTTTGGCTCTGGACGGCCCTGAATTGAATTCGGAAAGAGAGCAGGAAATCCTAATTAAGGATCTAAATTTCAAGTATGCTTTGCAGCTAATGAGAACTGGTATTTCTTTTTCTGTATTTCTTCAAATTTTCACTCGTTTAATAGTTACAAAATTAAGAACAAAAAAACTTCGTTAAGAACAAAAAACCCCCCTCTACTCTGGATGGCCCTGGCTGCCTTGCTTGCCTGTATATATTTGTACAGTAACTTACATTGATGATCGCGAGCATAAAAAGTTTCCACATTAATCCATATCTTGCCCTCATCAAAAAACTATCCAACCTACTGACTCACTAACCAGTTTAATAACCCTCTCAACAGTCCCGTGGTGTATTAGAGAAAACATTTTACTGAATTATGGGTAAAGCTTCAGCTGTTTATATTGTAAAACTAGCGGCATCTGCACGGTTTTTGCCCGTAGTAGAAAAATCAAAAAGGTCCATTTGGTTCGCCTGTAATAATGGATGATGAATTTCTCGCCAATTGGCAATGTTCATTCGCTCTTCCCATGTTACGGTTCCACGTCATGATAATTTCGTAATTTACTCGTCCATCTTATGATAATTTTGCTACGGAAAATGTTCTTAAAATTGAAATAGAAAGAGAACAAAATCGAATTTTCGAAAAAATCGCTTTCGAGGTGCACACCCCATGATACAAACTAACCTTTGTACCAAATTTCATGAAAATCGGCCGAACGGTCTAGGCGCTATGCGCGTCACAAAAGATCCCAAACGGAAATCCAGACAGACTTTCAGCTTTATTATTAGTAGAGATTAAGTATTATTAACTCAGGAAGGACTTGGTTGGAAGACATCGAAGTATTGAAAACTGACTTAAAAAGCAAGCAAAAAGTATATTTGATGAACATTGTCAATGTAGTACAAAAAGGAAAATGCTATATTAATCTCGCTCTCCCCCAAAACAAGACCTTTCAGTTATTAGCATCCCTTAACACGCGTTAACGGAATACTGGGGGTTGTATATTTTTTCAAAATAAATTACTAAGCTCTTAAATTATATCTTTAAAAAATTATGCCTCCATATGGTTCGATAAAAATTAAAATTTAAAGAAAAGAACAAGCTTTCGTAGATTGATACACTTATTTAAAGTTAAAAAAATCTACAAATCAGGTGTCTGATCATCTTTTAAGCATCGCGTATTCGGTGATTAAAAGAAATGCCTTACTTTACCATTTTTGAGAAATTATTATTGGTCATGGCAGTGGACTAGAGGCGAAATACAAAGGAACTGGATTACACTAGGGTATATTTGATGAATATTGTCAATGTAGTACGAAAAGGAAAAATGCTATATTGATCTCGTTCTCCCCAAAAGCAAGACCTTTCAGGCATTAGCGTCCCCTTAACACGCGCTAAAGGAATACTGGGGGCTGTATATTTTTTCAAAATAAATTACTAAACTCTTAAATTATATCTTTAAAAATCACCCTTCTATACGGTTCGATAAAAGTAAAATTCAAAGAAAAGAACAAGCTTCCGTGGATCGGTAACAGTTATTTAAAGTTATAAAATCTACAAGTCAGGTCGTCCTGATGATCTTTTAAGCATCGCGGATTCGGTGATTAAAAGGAAATGCTTACTTTAACCATTTTTTTAGAAATTGCTATTGGTCATGGCAGTGGAATAGAGGCGAAATACAAAGGAATTGGATTACACTAGGGTATATTTGATGAACATTTTCAATGTAGTACGAAAAGGAAAAATGCTATATATCGGTCTCGTTCTCCCAAAACCAAGACCTTTCAGGCATTAGCGTCCCTTAACACGCACTAACGGAATACTGGGGCTGTATATTTTTTCAAAATAAATTACTAAGCTCTTAAATTATATCTTTAAAAATCACCCTTCTATATTGTTCGATAAAAGTAAAATTCAAAGAAAAGAACAAGCTTTCCGTGGATCGGTACAAGTTATTTAAAGTTATAAAATCTACAAGTCAGGTGTCTGATGATCTTTTAAAGCATCGCGGATTCGGTGATTAAAAGAAAATGCTTACTTTAAACCATTTTTGAGAAATTGTTATTGGTCATGGCAGTGGACTAGAGGCGAAATACAAAGGAACTGGATTACACTAGGGTATATTTGATGAATATTGTCAATGTAGTACGAAAAGGAAAAATGCTATATTGATCTCGTTCTCCCCAAAACCAAGACCTTTCAGGCATTAGCGTCCCTTAACACGCGCTAAACGGAATACTGGGGCTGTATATTTATCAAAATAAATTACTAAGCTCTTAAATTATATCTTTAAAAATCACCCTTCTATATTGTTCGATAAAAGTAAAATTCAAAGAAAAGAACAAGCTTCCGTGGATCGGTACAGTTATTTAAAGTTATAAAAATCTACAAGTCAGGTGTCCTGATGATCTTTTAAGCATCGCGGATTCGGTGATTAAAAGAAATGCTTACTTTAACCATTTTTGAGAAATTGTTATTGGTCATGGCAGTGGACTAGAGGCGAAATACAAAGGAACTGGATTTACACTAGGGGTATATTTGATGAATATTGTCAATGTAGTACGAAAAGGAAAAATGCTATATTGATCTCGTTCTCCCAAAACCAAGACCTTTCAGGCATTAGCGTCCCCTTAACACGCACTAACGGAATACTGGGGGCTGTATATTTTTCAAAATAAATTACTAAGCTCTTAAATTATATCTTTAAAAATTACCCTTCTTTATGGTTCGATAAAAGTAAAATTCAAAGAAAAGAACAAGCTTCCGTGGATCGGTACAGTTATTTAAAGTTATAAAATCTACAAGTCAGGTGTCCTGATGATCTTTTAAGCATCGCGGATTCGGTGATTAAAAGAAATGCTTACTTTAACCATTTTTGAGAAAATTGTTATTGGTCATGGCAGTGGACTAGAGGCGAAAATACAAAGGAACTGGATTACACTAGGGTATATTTGATGAATATTGTCAATGTAGTACGAAAAGGAAAAATGCTATAATTGATCTCGTTCTCCCCAAAACACCAAGACCTTTCAGGCATTAGCGTCCCCTTAACACGCGCTAACGGAATACTGGGGCTGTATATTTATCAAAATAAATTACTAAGCTCTTAAATTATATCTTTAAAAATCACCCTTCTATATTGTTCGATAAAAGTAAAATTCAAAGAAAAGAACAAGCTTCCGTGGATCGGTACAGTTATTTAAAGTTATAAAATCTACAAGTCAGGTGTCTGATGATCTTTTAAGCATCGCGGATTCGGTGATTAAAAGAAATGCTTACTTTAACCATTTTTGAGAAATTGTTATTGGTCATGGCAGTGGACTAGAGGCGAAATACAAAGGAACTGGATTACACTAGGGTATATTTGATGAATATTGTCAATGTAGTACGAAAAGGAAAAATGCTATATTGATCTCGTTCTCCCAAAACCAAGACCTTTCAGGCATTAGCGTCCCTTAACACGCACTAACGGAATACTGGGGCTGTATATTTTTCAAAATAAATTACTAAGCTCTTAAATTATATCTTTAAAAATCACCCTTCTATATGGTTCGATAAAAGTAAAATTCAAAGAAAAGAACAAGCTTCCGTGGATCGGTACAGTTATTTAAAGTTATAAAATCTACAAGTCAGGTGTCTGATGATCTTTTAAGCATCGCGGATTCGGTGATTAAAAGAAATGCTTACTTTAAACCATTTTTGAGAAATTGCTATTGGTCATGGCAGTGGATTAGAGGCGAAATACAAAGGAATTGAATTACACTAGGGTACAGTACATAGCAAAAGATTACCCTTCAAGAAACGTTTCTACAGCTATTAGAGAATTTCTTCCACCAGTATTAAGAGTTGAAGCTTCGAGCTATAACAGTTAATTGTTTGACTAACGTGTTTACTCACCTCCACTTCAGTGATGAAGTGGAAAAATAGTATATTTTGTCATTTCTAGGAACTATAAATTTTCTTAAGTATGCATTCTTAAAATTCTCATATAAAACTCGGGCAATTGAAAGGGTTATGAAATTGGTCAGTGAATCAGCGGAAATTCATTTGAAGTATTAAGACGCAAAAGATGGATTTGTAGGAAAACTTTACATTTGCCAATATTAATGCCAAAACAGAGTCGCAAGTTTAACTTCAAACCTTTATCGAAACGTAGAAACTTGTTCAAAATAATATAGTTATTGTGAATGTAAGCTACTTCACAAACATATAAATCCTATAAATAACTACTCTTCTTGGGGAATTGCAGAGTGGAATACAAAGCGCAGCCACCTATTTAAGGTGGGTTATGGGTTGTTAATGCAATTAAATATACTTACATTTGCAGCGAAGAGCTGTTTAGTTCACATTTATTGTAAAAGAAGAATAAAACTGGGATTAAAAAGTAGAACTACTGTAATGTGCAAAATAAGCTAAAAATGTCGATTTTTGGTTAATTTCATGTAATTTTGCGGCTTATGCGCGAACTGAAAACTGTAAAAAAATGTAAATATTTTCAAAGATACATGAAAAGAGCATTTAAAGGAAGCATATAAACGGTATTAGAACAAAATTTTTAAACATTTGGATTTTTATAAAAATATTTGAAAATCTGGTGAAAAAAAGGTAAAAAAAGGTATTTTTTAACCTTTTTTTTTAACTTTGTTGTCAATGCGCGATCTGAAGACATATATTTTAATTTTTTAAAATTACTTTTCTCATGTTAAGGATTTCAATATACAACTTTTTTCTTGCTATTAAAAGTTGCTTTTAAAAAACATCCTTTTTTCGGCCCACCCTAGTGTGTGTGTATGTGTTAAGGCGTGTACATATGAAGCACACAACGCCACAGATTTCCTTTCACACACGAAGCGCGGAAAACTATACAGGGTGTTTCTGAACTCGTGGGCAAAACTTTAAGGGAGACAGTACACATCTGGACAAACATTTTTTTCCCCTTTCCAATATGGCTGTATAAGAGACCCACCTCAAGAGGCGTCTGGGCCATAAGCAGGGTGGTCATTCCAAGCTCGTCAGCTTGCGATATCGAGATTCTCGCTCACGTGATCGGTTGTGACATATAAATGTCGCATAGTAGCATTCTAATCTACTCGAACCTAGCCGCAAGATAAGTTCGAGTAGATTAGAATGCTACTTTGCAACATTTCTACGTCACAACCGATCACGTGAGCGAGAATCTCGATCTCGCAAGTTGACGAGCTTGGAATGACCGCCCAGACGTCGTGCGCTCCCCAACAATGCATCAGTCTTTCGTGTGTCACCATTAAGGCGCTGATGCATGACACAGTAGTGTTTTTGACGCCCAGTTTCCACCAATTGGAGGCACCTGGGCTCTCATTGGATGCAAAATTGCACTAGGAATTTAATTTAGCCGAGGGATATTCTAAGTCGAACGAATACCCAAGGGATCTTTTACATGCCGCATAATCATACGACATGGGCGCTGAAGATTTTCTGCATCTCGAAAATCCACCGACTGGCCACCTAGGTCAGAAACTGGGTCCCCACTCTTAGAAAGCCAGCGCCTAACCATCACGCGCCAACAACTGGTTCTCTAGATAACCAATATAACTGCAAAAATGATGGTCCCAAAGGTCTTCCGAATGAGATAGGCGCTATTAAAGTTCAGAGCCCAAAATTTCAAATAATGATAAAAAACGGAGAAATTGGTCGATTCGATTGAGGTTTTCGCTAAAATAATTCTTTTTATCAGTATTTTCTTGCAATTCTGAAGATGTAGTTTAAAAAACGACGATAGAGGGCGCTTTCGACTTAGGAGCAATGAACAACTATTTTTTACCGATACTTTTGAATCTCATTAAATGTTTTCTAATGCTTGGACTTAAACTTAAATTTTGAGCTCAAAATCTGAATTGTTGGGAGTGATTAAGTAACGAAAACTGAACTGTCATCAAAGGTTGAAATACATTTCGTCACAGAAAAATGTATGTATCAAGAATAAATTGATCTGCAACCAACAAACTCGGCAAGAATGCAGTTTGGTAAGAGATGATTTAAATTTCGTCGCCAGTGACGAAAGGGTAAGCGCACTATGCGCATACAAGATGCACAGATAGGAACGATTGAAAGTGTGAAAGCTTGTGTCGACGGGCACTTCAAACGAAACCATCGAGTTGTAAGGACGCTATTGTGACTAGAACGACGTTTTAGAGGCATAGGAACAATTGTTGGACTTTTTCAAGCTGCGTACAGTAGGTCTCTGAGAAGCATATTGGTTGTACGAGCGCATTTGCCTCCACCTAGGTCGGAGGTATATGGTAGTAGATTAGTGTAAGTAAAAATAAATGAATCACTCCATTGTGGTCGGTTATGGCATTCTAGAAACAGAAATGAGCGCGAATATCGCACATCATAAGACCATTGATACTACCGATCAAAAAGGTCGCTAACATTAGTTCCATGCCGTTTAACATCTTCCAAGAAACTGATGGCACTATCAAGAAAAACAATCCTGAGTAGACTGAAAGACGCTGGTATCTCGAACCAGCGTCTTTCGATTGGGTTTTCGATTGGATTCGTCTATTGGATTTTCGTCGATTGAATTTTCGCTGCACTTAATTAGCTGGGTTGTTATCGACAAGAGGCATGTTATCTCCAACGATGAATCCCGATTTAGTCCCAGTGGTCATAGGTAACCTATTTCGTTCCGTACCACGCCGTATTTTGTCTTGTATATCTGCTAGAGAATGCTATACAACTTACGGTTTTGTAACCTTTATTTTGTATGATAACTTCTTATATAAAACAATCTTTTGTTCTGAATTTGTAATCATTTCCTTATCTTGTCATAGGCCACATCCATTTTAAGTTTCGCGAATATCACTCGTTTCTTTTTGGTTTTGGGTTAATGCTTTATTTTTGTGAAAAAGTGTATTTCAACTTCGGAACACAGTTCAGTTTTCGCTACTTAATCGATCCTAGCAATTCAGATTTTGAGTTCTAAATTTAAGTTTAAGTCCAAGCATTAGAAAGCATTAAAAATAGCGTAAAAAATAGTTATTCGTTACCCCAAATTCTTAAGGGCCCTCTATCGACATTTTTAAAACTACATCTTCAAAATTTATCTTCAGGAAAATACTGATAAAAAGAATTATTTTAGCGAAAACCGCAAACGAATCTATCAATTTTTCCGTTTTTTTATGATTATTTGAAATTTTTGACCCTAAATTTTGAATAGCCATCATCTCCTTCGGAGGACGTTCGGGGCCCTTATTTTTGCCATTATATATTTTGTCCTGATGTGTACTATCACCCATTAAAGATTTACTCAAGAGTTCAGAGACACCCTGTATATGCTGCAATAAATCGTGGCTCTTACCATTTTGGGAGACAATGATTGAGCCAGGTAGTATATTGTTGTAGTATATTGTTTCAATGGAATACATAAAGCCACCGGCGAAACCGTCTTAATCAGAGACATAAATGAAATGTTATACCTAACGGATCAAACTTTTCACTTTTAAGTTGATTAGCCTAATTTTTTTCTGAAGTTCCGGACAAATCAGGATGGTAACCGAAATTTCAGAACAATATAAGGAGAAACTTTTAAAAAACTGGACAATCATTATAATTCATTATATCTCGGTATAATAATAAAGCTGCTTGAACGTGAGAAACGTAAAAATTGCACTTCTTTACTAATAATAAAGCTGAAAGTCTGTCAGGATATCTGTGACGAGTATAGCGCCTAGACAGTTTGGCCGATTTTCATGATATTTGGCACAGAATTAATTTATAACATGACAGTGTGCACCTGGAAGCGATTTTTGAAAAATTCGATTTTGTTCTTTTTCTATTCCAATTTCAAGAACATTTTCCCGAGCAAATTATCACAATGTGAAAAGTAAATTGCCAAATTATCATAACGTGGAAGCGTAACATGGGCAAGCAAATAAACATAGCAAATTGGCGAGAAATTCTTCATCCATTATTTGTAAATATACAGGCGAACCAAATGACCTTTTAATTTTAAACTACAGGCAAAGCCGTACGGGTACTACTAGTACATTATAAAACAAATGCGAGCTCAAGTTTAAATTTCGTCCAGCATGAACTCGTTTGGCTGTCCTTTATTTTATCCTTTTCATATATCTAAGAAAATACAATGTTCTGGAAGAAATTGTGAATATAGATATTATTCTGCTAAAGAAGAAATCTTTAAAAGTGTCGCCGATTCAGTCTATTAGACGTGTAGAACATGTTTCAGAGT
>NC_072732.1:33465025-33487137 GCF_026930045.1 Uloborus diversus
AATATACAGGGCTCTTATACGCTCAAAACTTGATTATGGATGCCAAATTTATGGCTCCGCGGCAAAAACCTACCTGAAAAGTCTGGATCCAATACATAATCAGGCACTGCGCATCTGCACAGGAGCATTCCGAACCTCACCTATCAACAGTCTCCATATTCTTGCTCATGAACATTCTTTAAACAATAGACGCCTCAAACTTTTCTTGAACTTCTACTTCAAAACAAAACCTTACACTGATCACCCTTTACACCTTCATATTTTTAATCCATCTAATGTTGTCTTATTTCTTCATCGTCCTTCTGCAACCCCAACGTTTGGGATCCGAATGCGCCAGGTGCTCTTAGATTTGCAGCTGTCAGATTTAAATACTCTTAATAAAATAGAACTAATTGAACCATGGTGCGAAGTAAATATATCAACCATCAATGACCTGGCTAAATTCCCTAAAGAGACTACCCCTAATGCTGCTTACCAGCAAATATTTTCTGATACAAAATGTAAATATTCTGATTACCATGTCATTTTCACTGACGGATCAAAAGGAAACGAACACGTCGGCTTTTCTACAATAGTGGATGGTCACGTTACGGCAGAAAGAATAAACCCATCTTGCTCTGTATTTACTTCAGAAATAAAAGCCATATCTACATCTCTCCAATCCATAACCCAATCCAATTACAAAAAATGGGTGATATACACTGACTCAAAGAGTTCAGTGGAAGCCATCAGTCACTGCAACAATAACAGCCACTCTATAGTCCTTCAGTCATATCATTTATACAAAAATCTTATAAAAAAACAATTTCATGTTCTCTTCTGTTGGGTCCCTGGTCATGTGGGAATTGCAGGCAATGAAGCAGCCGATTCAGCTGCCAGAGCCGCAAGTATCCTGGTTGATGACACTGTCCCTTTTGACGACATTAAAAACGTAATTTCTGAATGTCTTAACACGCATTGGCAGCGGTCCTGGAATCTTAAAACACAAAATAAATTACATTCCATCCAGCCCTCGGCTAAAGGTTTCACATCTTTACAACTTACCAGGAGACAACAAGTATTACTAGCTCGACTTCGCATTGGTCACACAAGGTTCACTCACAAATACCTCTTATGTCGCGAACCAGCTCCAACGTGCATTACATGTAATGTGAATCAGACAGTGTTACATATTTTAAGTAACTGCCCTAATTTTAACCAAACACGTTTTAAATATTTTAATAATAATTTTAACCCCTCTTTGAAGGAGCTGCTGGGGGACCCACCCCATTGCAATTTGTACTCCCTCCTCCAGGAGATTGGATTCTCCCTTTTAATTTAGTGTTTGTGCCGTTAAAATGTGATTTGTCTTTTCCTTGTTATTCAAGGTGTTTTATCCAACATATTATTTCATACGTTATTTAAATGTTTCTAATGTCTACTTGTTTTTTATTACTTATTTTAAACTACCTATGTTTATAGCTTTCACCTGAAAACACGCTTACTCCTATACTTATCAATGTATTTTATCCCAAAAAAACGTTTGGAGAGCCCTAAAAAATAAACAAACCAACCAACCAATCATCTTAATGAATATACTTTTCTTTTTTAAAGGTGACAGCGGGTATCCCATGGAACCACACCTAAGCATGTGCCAATGGATGGCGACGAAGCTTATAATGCGGCAGATGCGTGATAGAGCGGTGCAACGGTATTTTGAAAAACAGGTTTCGATGCCTTTTGAGACATCGGACTCTACATTATAGCCCTGAAGCAGCTTGTCACATAGTTAATTCATATGTAATTTTACACAACATGTGTATTGACGATAACATCTTCTGGGAAGAAGAATATCTTGATGAGGATGATGAATTGTTTGACACTATTAGTAGCGATGAAGAAGAATAAAATTATACCAATGTCTATTTGAATGATCTCATGAATTAATTAAGTTAACATCAGTCACATAAACATCAGAATAATTATTATATAAAACTTATGAATCTGTAAACTTGCAAGTAATTCTATAAAGTAGATACAGTAATTATAGTCAACGCATTTTTTAATTGCTCAAGCATATTGAAAGCCCTTTAAGTGTGAGCAACTCTTTTTCTTTCCACTACGAAACTTTAGATAAATAGTGCTCAAGTGAAATTACATTTTAACTTTATATTTAGAATTTGAAAGAAAAAAAACAAACAAATGCATGATTTGGAACAGTCATTTGTGTACATGAACACTATTTTGTGTAACATCAAAATTTTGTGATTTTTTTGAAAATGGAAAATACAAAGTTTTATGTTGTCAAATTTGATTTCCCAATATTTTTTACACACGGTTGAAAATTTTAAATGCAATGAATTAAGTAAAAAACATACTTATTGAGCTAAATTAGGATTACTATTTTTTGTTTGTGGGAGGCCTTCCCAGTAGTATTTTTACCAAAAATGATAGTTCATGTATATTTAAAAAAAAAAAAGGGATTTTTTTTGTTACGTAAAATATAACAAAATATATTTTTATTATTTTACACTAGTATGTTTCCCTTTCATGCAAAACAATTCTAGGCAAATTGTATTCCTTGCAACTCTTATCAGTACGAAAGTTACCAGTAGGAGTACCCAGCTGAAACACATACAATGTCTTACAATTGGCTAAAGAATATTTGTTTCTTTTCTTTTTATTGCAGAGAAAAAAAACTTCATAAATAGCGAACCAAGTTCGTTTTGATTTCATATGATTACTACTTTTATTTGATGAGCACTTATTTTATTTTGAGTAGGGCAAAGTGAAATAGCTCAAATGGCTAAGCTTTTCAAAATGAGCAAATAAGAAATTTGTTTTTAAACTTTCAGAACATAAATATTGTATTTTATAATAAAACTTTTTGTTTTTTAAAAGAGAAAAAATATCTTTGATCAAATGAATCAATAAATAAAAGGTTGAATGAAATAATAAATGAAAAATAAAATCAATGAACATATGAAGACAAATGAGTGAGGAAAAGACTGAATGAAATACCAAAATATAGGAATGTAAATAAACTAACACGTTGAGCGCTATGTGTATTTCTATGACAATCCCGTTCAGGCCACGAGCGCCGCTTTGATTGAAGAGCTGGTATTGAAGGACAAATCAGTTCATTACAGTTCTTGGCTCCGTGCAGACAAAAATTTTCTTTAGCCCTGAGCGTCAAAATGTCAGTCCGAGAGTGTGAAAGCGACAGCAGCAGTGAAATTATTTTTGCTAGAAAACGGCCTAGAATGGATGAATTTTTATCCTCTGACGAGGAGGAGATTGTTGAAGAATGGCATGACCCGAGGGGCAATTAGCCAAAGATTGTGCCATTTACACATCCTTCGGGGTTTGTAAGGGAGCATATAGGATCAGATATAGCCGTAAGAAACCAGCTATCAATTATTTGTGCCGGATGAACTGATCGAGCAAATTGCCGAACAAACAAATTTATATGCAGCACAGAAAATAGAAGCTGGATTACACGCAGCGCCTGGCAAAGTGGACAGAAACAAGTACGTCTGAAATAAAGAGATTTTTTGGACTCGTCCTATGGATGGGATTAGTAAAATTGCCGGCCATACATCATTATTGCTCTAATGATCCTGCCTATTTGCAAACGTTTGCAAAAGCGGTCATGTCAAGGAACCGATTTGAATTATTACTAAGAATGCTACATTTTGTAGACAACGAAAAAGATAATGGTTTCAATCGTTTATATAAAATACAATCAATTATAGACATTTTGGTGACCAATTACAAAAAATATTACAATCCAACCAAGGACATATGTATTGACGAATCCTTGATTCCATTTCGTGGCCGCATTGTATTTAGGCAGTATTTAAAACAAAAGCGCCATAAATATGGAATTAAAATATTTAAGTTGTGCTGTGGATCGAGATACACCTATGCTCTCCGCGTATACACAGGGAAAACTTTAGAAAAAGAAAAAACTACGCCCACTAATATTGTAATGTCTCTTTGCGAAGATTTGTTTGATAAGGGGCACACGCTCTATACGGACAACTGGTACACAAGTTTAGAATTAGCCGAAAAATTAATTAGTAAAAACACCCATTTAGTGGGAACATAACGTACAAATCGAAGAGGAAATTCGCACCAAGTGCTTTCAACAAAATTAAAACGAGGAGAAATAATAGCAAAGGAAAATAACCAGGGGATAACTATTTTGAAGTGGAAAGATAAGAAAGACATCCTAGTTCTATCGACAAAGCACTCGTCAGAAATGGTGAATGTTGAATGCCGATCAGGAGGCCAGATCAAGCCACAAATTATAGTAGACTACAACAGACAAAAGTCAGCTGTCGACTTATCCGACCAAATGAACGCCTACAACAATCCATTACGCAAGTCTCTAAAATGGTATAGAAAACTAGCTTTCGAATTGTTATTAAATACTATGGTTATAAATAGTTACATTCTATATAAAAAATATTACGAAGCAGAAAATTAGCATTACCGAATTTCGGAAAAAATTAGCAGTCCATCTTACAAGTTGTGACAAAATAAACATTCCACCGAGCAGAATTGCAAGAAGATCCGGAAAAAAACACAAACTCGAAATAAAATCGGGAAAAGTCTCTGAAGTTCGAAAGTACTGTAAATTATGTTATGACAAAAATGTAAGAAAAGATGGTAGAGTGATGGCAAGGAGAACCATGCGTGTTGTAACATTTTGTGATACTTGTGAAGGAAAACCATTTTTATGTTTGCCATGTTACAATGAATCCCATTAATCCTGTAATGATACCAAATTAAGTAAATTTTAAATAATTTTTCTGTAATTCCGTAAAATAGTGTAAAATTTTATAGTTCTCATGTTACACGCTGTCAGCCACCGATGGGTGACGCGGCCTAAACAGAAAGTCTAGTGTCAGCCACCGATGGCTGACATGGCGCTCAACGTGTTAATAAATGAATACGTAAATGATCGAGTTTGTGAACAAAACAAGGTGTTTCACTTTTGCGCCGCAAGTACGAGACAGTTGGTTGGTTGGTTTACTTATTTTTAATGGCGCAAGAGCCCTTGAGGGCTATACTGCGCCAAACGATTTTTTAGTTTAAAATTTATACATAAATAAAAAATCAGGGTATGATAAAAGTAAAAATGTTTTGGAGAGAAAGGTATAGACAACAGTAGTTTAAAACAAGTGATAAAAAACCTGTAAACATTAAAAAATTTATTAAAGGGTTTGAAACAATAGGTTGTCAAAGAACCTTCAGTAACAAGAAAAACGGATAAAATTACATTTTGACGACACGACCACTAAATTAAAAAGGAGAAGCCAATCTCCCGGAGGAAGGAGTATATATTGGGATGGGGTGGGTCCCCCAGTAACTCTTTCAGAGATGGATTAAAATTATTAAAATATTTAAAACGTATTTGGTTAAAATTTGGGCAGTTGCATAAGATATGCAACACTGTCTGGTTAGCTTTACATCTAATACAAATCGGAGCTGGTTCATGGCATAAGAGGTATTTATGGGTGAACCTGGTATGGCCGATGCGAAGACGAGTTAACGAAACTTGTTCTCTCCTGGAAAGTTGTAATGATTTGAAACCTTTAGTCGATGGCTGGATCGAATGTAATTTGTTTTGTGTTTCGAGATTCCAGGTCCGTTGCCAATGCGTGTTAAGACATTCAGATACTGCGTTTTTAATGTCAACTAAAGGGACACTGTCATCAACTAGGATATTTGCGTCTTTGGCAGCTGAATCAGCGGCTTCATTGCCGGCAATGCCTACGTGACCAGGGATCCAGCAAAAGAGTACATGAAAATTATTTTGTGTAAGACTTTGGTATAAATGATAAGACTGAATGACTATGGGATGGCTGTTATTGTTGCAGTGGGTGATTGCTTCCACTGAACTCTTTGAGTCAGTGTATATCACCCACTTTTTGTGAGCGGAATGGGTTATTGATTGTAGAGATATCAATATGGCTTTTATTTCTGCTGTAAAAACAGAGCAAGATGGGTGTGATTGTTCAGCGGTAACTTGACCATTTATTATTGCAGCAAAGCCGACGTGATCGTTTGCTTTTGATCCGTCAGTGAAAATGTCATGATAATCAGAGTATTTGCATTTTGTATCATAAAATATTTGTTGGTAGGCTGTATTGGAGGTAGTCTCTTTAGAGATTTTAGCGAGGTCATTGATGGTAGATGGAACTGCTTCACACCATGGTTCAATCAGTTTTATTGTATTGAGAGTATTAAAATCTGACAGTTGCAAATCTGAAAGCACCCGGCGCATTCGGATCCCGAATGTTGGGGTTGCAGAAGGACGGTGAAGAAATAAGATAACATTAGATGGATTAAAAATATGAAGGTGTAAAGGGTGATCAGTATAAGGTTTTATTTTGAAATAGAAGTTCAATGAAAGTTTGAGGCGTCTATTGTTTAAAGATTGTTCGTGAGCAAGAATATAAAGACTGTTAATAGGTGAGGTTCGGAAAGCTCCTGTGCAGATGCGCAGTGCCTGATTGTGGATTGGATCTAGAACTTTCAGATAGCTTTTTGCCGTGGAGCCATAAATTTGGCATCCATAATCAAGTTTTGAGCGTATTAGAGCCCTGTAGATTCTTAAGAGAGACTCTGTATCAGCACCCCAGGAAGTGTTCGATAAGACTTTAAGGATATTTAATTTTAGTAAACATTTCTTTTTTAACTCTTGTATATGCGGTATAAATTTGAGTTTGTTATCAAGTGTAAGACCGAGGAATTTTCCTTCATCTTTTACAGCTATTGGTTGATTGTTAAGGAGAAGTGTTGGATCAGGATGAAGACCTCTTTTACGGCAGAAGTGGATACAGAAAGTTTTTTGAGCAGAGAAAGTAAAGCCATTTTCCTCCGCCCATTGTGTTACTTTGTTAATAGCCATTTGAAGTTGTCTTTCAATGATACTCATGCTCGATGAAGAGAAAGAAATTTGAAAGTCATCAACGAACATGGTACCCTTGACAGCGGGAGGCAGTTGTTCGATTAAGCTGTTGATTGCTATTATAAAAAGAGTTACACTTAGTACACTTCCCTGGGGAACTCCTTCTTCTTGAATGAAGGCATCTGACAAGACAGACTTGACACGTACGCGAAAAGTTCGATCTCTAAGAAAATTAGAGAGAAAGATGGGTAGGTTACCTCGTAACCCATACTCGTGCAGGGTTTTAAGGATCCCATATCTCCAAGTACGGTCATATGCTTTTTCAATGTCAAAAAATACGCTCACGAGATGTTTTCGTTTGAGAAATGCTTCTCTTATTGATGTTTCGAGAAGCAATAGGTTGTCTATTGTGCATCTACCACGCCTGAATCCACTTTGATATGGAGATAGCAGATGATGCGACTCCAAAATGTATATCAGCCTGGAGTTGACCATCCGTTCCATTATTTTACATAGGCAGCTAGTGAGAGCTATAGGTCTATAGCTCTCAGGTTTTTCAGATGGTTTATTGGGCTTAAGGATAGGAATTACTGTTGCTTGACACCAGGATTTTGGGAATCTGTGTTCCGAATAAATTCTATTGAAAAGATGCAGAATATGTTCTAAAGAGGACCTGCTTAGATGTTTTAACATACTATTGTGAATTTCATCTGGACCTGGGGATGTGTTTTTTGATTTTTGTAAGGCAGCATTCAGTTCTTGAAGGGTGAATTTTGTGTTGTATTGATTAAAAATGTTTGAATTAAAATCTAGAACTTTTTGTTCTTTGCGTGATTTGATGGTTAAAAATTTTGAGCAATAGTTATTTGCACTGGAGACTTCTGCCAAATAAGTCCCCATGCAGTCAGCCACCTCTTTGTGATCGGATAAAATACGACCGTTATTCTTCAGAATGGGTGCACAAGATATATCATAGTTGCCAACGATTTTTTTTATTTTACCCCATACGGTCTTTGATGGGGTGGACGTCGTGATTGTGCTGACATAGGTCTGCCACGAGTCCCGCTGGCTCTTCCGTCGAATCCTTCGAGCTTCAGCACGAGCTCGTTTAAGTGCCACGAGATTTTGTGTGGTTGGATAACGACGAAACGTATTCCATGCCTTTTTTTGCTTCTTATGAGCCTCCTGACAATAGAGGTTCCACCAAGGCTTAGGAAACTTGATCCTGCCTTTAGTGGTTTTTGGTATGGCAGCGTTAGCTGCGTTTAGGATAATGTCGGTTACTCGCTTTACCGCTACATCGATATCAATATCAGTTACGTCTTCTGATTTAATTTCTGCCAACTGGGTAAATGCTGCCCAATCAGCTCGATCAATGCGAAGTCGAGCTTGCTGATGCTGCTGAGGGCCGCAGCGTCCAGTAGAGGTTATCCTGATCGGAAAGTGGCCACTGGAGTAGAGACCACCCTCCACCTGAAAGTCCCAACGTGGCAGAAAAGAAGGTGAGCATATTACGAGATCGATGGCATGGTAAGATTGGGTAGAAAGATGAAAATAAGTGTTTTCACCGTTATTAAGGATGCAAAGATCATTGTCTTCAATAAAATTTTCTATTGTTAAACCTCTACTGTTGGAGTCTGGACTCCCCCAGAGAGGATTATGGCCATTAAAATCCCCCAAGAGGATAAATGGGGGAGGAAGTTGATCTACAAGTGTTTGCAATTCCACGCCTCTCAAATCGTAAGAAGGTGGAATATATACAGAACAGATTGTAAACAGCGAGTGAAGGTGAACGCGCGCAGCTACTGCTTGCAGGGATGTGTTGATATTGAGCTGGCTTGATGCATAATCATTAGCGATTAGCAATGCCACTCCTCCACAACGACGGTCACCTGACAAGCAGTCCTTGCGGTATATGTCAAAACCTTTCAACCTCGGTCTATCAGCAGGGGACAGAAATGTTTCTTGCAGACAAAATATGGCCGGTTGGTGGTATTCGACAAGATCCTTGATGTCTGTGACATTATGCGAGTAACTCTGACAGTTCCAAGAGAGAATATTCAGGGCCATGAAGAAGAAAGAGAAAGAAAAACGGCCAAAGAGAGAGAAGCACATCAAGAGGCAGGAAGATCCTCCACCCAACCTTCATCATCGGTTGGGGGAGTTTCTTCAAACTCAATGTCCTCTACTTCTTCGTCAGAGGGAAGAGGAGGAGATTTTGTTAGTTTAACCTTCTTGGTGGTAAGCAAGAAGTCCTCCTTTTTAAAATTGTAATGTTTTGGGGGTCTCTGTTTGGAGGATACCCCAAGTTTTGCGCGTGCGAGAATTTTCTTTTTTTCGACTGTTTTCTTAGATGGTTCAACAGCAGTGTTATTTATATTTGCATTGGTGGATTTTTTGGTTTGTGTTTTACTTACATTGGTTTTACTGCTAGAGGAAGAGGTTTGTTTATTTGTCTGTGTTGTGGAGTTTAGCGAAGTGTTATTATTAACAGTTTGTGTTTCTGTCTGAGTGCTTGCTGATTTTAAGATCTTTTTTACTGCTGCAGAGTAGGAAATTCCTACTGTGGGTGTGCGAGAGTCGACTAATTTTCTTGCTTCTGGATAAGAAATTTTTTGGGTTGTTTTAATAACCTGGATTTCTTTTTCTGATAGCCATTTTGAGCAAGATCTGGAATATGAAGGGTGATCCCCTTTACAGTTAACGCATTTGTATGTTTTAGAGCAGTTATTGCTATCGTGACCGGGCTCTGCACACCTGGCACAGGTTTCAGTACCACGGCACGAAAGCTTTGAGTGTCCAAATCGCTGGCATTTGAAACACCGGAGCGGATTTGGAATATAGGGGCGAACTGGACAAGAGAGATAGCCGGCTTTAACACGATGCGGGAGGATGGGTGTACTGAATGTTAAAATAATGTGTTTCGTGTTTACCATCTCGCCGTTACGTTTGATGGAGATCCTCTTAACTCCACTCACGTGTTGGTCTTGCATTTCCTGTAATATTTCACTTTCTGAGGTATAGAGAAGATCAGGTTCAGAAATTATGCCGCGTGAAAAATTTAGGGTTGAATGTTCTGAGACAGTGACTAGGTATGATCCAATTTGTTTTATTGACATTATTTTTGAAACTTGTTGGGTATCTTTAATTTCGACTAAAAGTTCGCCATTTCGTAATTTTTTAACAGTTTGAAATTCACCTATCTGATGACTTAAGGCTTTATTGATGACAAAGGGAGATATTTTTGTAAAATTTAAATTTGGGTCGCTTCGTTTTATGATAAAGAATTTTGCTAAGTTCGAATATACAGTCTGACGCTCCCCACAAGGGGGAGAAGTGTTCTTAGTGTTTATATCCATAAAAAAACCAGAGAACTAGGGGGAAAAGTGGGGTCTAGCCCCTGTGTAGCCCCCCTACACAGAGGTAAGGCTGCATACGACAGGGTTCGCCTGCTATCCCTGAAGCCTCCCGTTTGAGGCACCGACTACCCCCGGTACCACGCAGCCATAGGCACGGTTGACACACCTTGGCTTAGGGGTTTTCGTCCGCATTTGGTAAGTGTGATGAGGGAAGGAAGGGAAAAAAATCCCCTCCCGCCGATATTCTGTTTGAGCAACTGGGGGTTCACTACTCCTCCCAAGAGCTCGCCCCGAACTCACCACACCGCAAGCCCCCCCACCACGACAAGGTAAACGGACACGGGGGGGCAAGTACGAGACAGATTGATCAAAATACTAATAAGCTAAATTCTAATAACTAAGTAGTTATTGCACTACATATTAGGAATTCTCAATTGGTGTTTAAAATGTTCATAATAATAAGAATGGTATCATTTTGGTATACCAAAAAAATTTTTTGACTCACAAGTACTACAGTAAGGGCAGCAATTTTTGAAAATTGCCTGTATTATCCTATTCAGCAATATTTTTTTCCTGACTGGTATAGATTATATGTGCTACTGTATACTTAAAATTGTATCACATAGGTGTGCCAAAAAGCAGAGAAAATATTTAACTTTGCCCCACATTCCCCTATAGGTATTTGTAACTCCTAAAAAGAGATTCAATACATTAGCCAAATAAAAACACATATTAAAAAAAAAAAAAAATTTAATTCTCTGCAAGAATTTGCTTTTAATAATTTCAAAAAGCCCTTCTAGGGCAGAAACTTTCTTCTGCTTTAGCTGAAGAGCTTCTCTTTTCAAATTATTTTTTTCAGCTAGAGCTTCTAGTTCCCTCTCTTTCATGAGCATCTTTTCTTTTTGTGTCTCATTGGTCTCTCGGATAGCTGCAGCGACTTCCCAGAGACCAGAAGCGACCTTGCCTTGGGCATCAATCAGTTTTTTGGCGTTTTCTGGCCGTACGACTACAGGGCGAACTCTCTTACGGCTTTGATCAAAAGATCTCAGTCTAGCATCCTTAGACGTACCAGCAGGGGTCACTTGGATCAACTCCACTTGAACATACTGACTTGGCACCGGAGAACCTATTGAGGTGCTTCCATCTTGAGGGAAAAGTTCAGATTGGGAGGACAGGGTGCCAGCAGAAAGGTTGGCTTCCTGTAAAATAGAAGACGGACATGAATAAATCTTATGAAAATTAAGGAAACTTTGAAGCATTCTGACAACAACAAGTGTCAAAAAGAAGAAATCCTTAAAATAAACTGATCCTTTGTTCACTTGAAAAATGAACGACTATTCTTTTGAACGGTGAGCAGTTTGAAACATTGTATTGGTGCACTTGTGATAAAATAATTTTTATAAAAAATTCCATTAATCTTTAAATTTTCAACTCGGACATTCAATATCCAGAGACTATTAATAAGGATAATTACTGTGATCCCCCCCTCCATTTAAAAAAGTGTTGAATGTTGTTGTTGTTTTTCAAGTCACATCGATACTGTTGAATAATTTTGAAGCTTCCTAATGTTCAAGTTGAACCTTCGACTTTTGAACTGGAAGATATACTATACAAAATGATCTATAATTGTTGGTTTTTATATCGACTATTATAAATGAATTTACAATATGTTTGTTAGAGATAGGGGAAAGTGGGGCTGAAAGGGACAGGGGCTGAAAGGGACATTATGTATTTCTTAAAACCTGATGTAAATAAAAGTTTTCGTTTACTGCCAACAGAGGGAGCCAGATGTTTATAGTTGGTAGACCAAGTCAATTTGTTAATATAACAATTATTTTTATCTGCAAATACTGAAGTTAATTTTCATCATCAAAAAGTAAGTTATACTTCTATTTATATTTTGTTTCAGAACTAAAGTGTATTTAGTTATAGAAATAATCTTTGTGTGTTAATTAAAACTACATTAAATACCTAAAAATCTGTGATAAGCAATTTTCACAGGACAGAAAGTTAGGCTTAGCAGCCATGTGGTGTATGTAATGTATGAATCTGGGGCTGAAAGGGACACTATCATCGGGGCTGAAAGGGACATGTCCCTTTCAGCCCCAGAAAAATTATGCTTATGTTTAAAATTTTCTTTTTTTAAAAATTATTTCAATAACACTGGAAAACACATGTTTTGTCCCATGCATTATATACACTATTTCTTGTGTATTTTGATGTGTAGAGTTCAAATATGCAATCAAAAATAGTCTATCACGCAAGGTTTTCTTTAAAAATCCTATTTTATTTTTTAATTTTTCGTATTTTTTGAAATTTTAATATATTATTAAAATAACACTTTACCAAAAAAATAACTTAATTAATTAGTGAAAAGTTTTCACTTAAGTTATATTTAAGTATCATATATATGTATATGGATGTATATTCAATTTATGATAAGGAGCCTTGGCTGTCTGCCAGCGCACAAGGTCACCAGCGCGTCGCGACACGCTCGCTCTTGTTGACTCAAGCTCAGTCAGTGCTGTATGGCCTCCCAAACAGGAATTTTTGTTCAAGAGACAGTGCTTTTAAATTGTGTTGTGTGCATAGTTAAACATGCCTCGTAGATGTTTAAATCATCCGGACACGTTTTGTTATGTGTGTGGTGAGTTAACTTTTAAATTGCAAAGAAGAAATTTTACTCCTTTGATAAAAAAGTGTTATGAACTTTATTTTGGCTGTAAGGTGGGTGACCAGGACAAAAACTGGGCTCCACACATATGTTGTGTTACATGCTGTAGACTGTTGACTGGATGGGCCGACGGTTCTCGACGACACATGCCGTTTGCAGTTCCAATGGTATGGAGGGAACCGACGGATCACACTTCAGACTGTTACTTTTGCATAACAATTACAACAGGGATAACAACTAAGTCAAAACATACTTTAAAATATCCCAACTTGCCTTCAGCGATCCGACCTGTCAGACATAGTCAAGAACTACCAATACCAACTCCTCCAACGTCCATAGAAATTAGTGACAGTACAAATCCTGAACCAGATCAAGAAGAAGATGATGATGTACAAGATCCTAGTTTTGAGGTAGGCACTGAACCTCATTTATTAACTCAAGGTGACCTTAATGATTTGGTTCGTGATTTGAATTTATCTAAAAAACAAGCAGAACTGTTGGGGTCACGCCTTAAGGGCTGGAACTTACTTTGCAAAAGTACTAAAGTATGTTACTTTAGAAACAGGCAAGAGGATTTTGAGGATTTTTTTTCCCAAGAAGGAAACTTAGTCTATTGTAATGATATTTCAGCAGTAATGAATACTTTAGGTCATGAGCATACACCAGAAGAGTGGCGTTTATTTATAGACTCATCCAAAGTTAGCCTTAAGGCTGTTCTATTGCATAACGGTAACCAATTCCCTTCAGTCCCTTTGGCCCATGCTGCAAACATGAAAGAGACATATGGCAATATGAAACTGATTTTAGATAATATCCAATATGATAGATACAGATGGAACTTATGTGGAGATCTTAAAGTAATTGCTATGTTACTCGGCTTGCAGCCTGGTTATACAAAGTTTTGTTGCTTCCTTTGTGAATGGGACAGCCGAGATCGGAAAAACCATTATAAAAAGAAATCATGGCCTGAGCGAAAATCCCTTGAACCTGGCAAGAAAAATGTTCAAAACACACCTTTGGTTGATCCTAAAAAAGTTTACCTGCCACCACTGCATATCAAGTTAGGATTGATGAAAAACTTTGTCAAAGCTATGGACAAGAATGGACAAGGTTTTTTGTACTTAAAAGAGAAATTTTTTAGACTAAGCGATGCTAAAATCAAGGAGGGCATCTTTGTTGGTCCACAAATACGAGATTTGATAAAAGATAACAATTTCGAAAGCAGACTTAATGACATAGAAAATAGAACATGGACCTGCTTCAAAAATGTGGTTAAAAATTTCTTGGGAAACTATAAAGACGACAACTACAAGGAATATGTCAACGATCTACTGAAAGCCTACAGTGATATGGGTTGCAACATGTCGCTAAAAATCCATTTTCTTGATTCCCACTTGGACTTCTTCCCACAGAATCTTGGAGATGTTAGTGATGAACATGGAGAACGTTTCCATCAAGATATTTCAAGCATGGAAAAACGATATCAAGGAAAATGGAGTCCGCGAATGCTGGCTGACTACTGCTGGACACTTAAAAGAGATGTACCAGAAGCAAAATACTCAAGAAAATCCCTTACAACCACTTTTTAATGTAGAATAGCTGTAAATAGGTAAAAAAGTGTGTTATTTGTATTTTACTGTCACAAGAAAACCATACGTGATAGATAAAAACTATTATTATTTTTGGATTCAGTGTAAAAAGTACTATAAGAATCAGTCAACAAAACTTTTGGGACAAAACATTATATTTTTTTTGTTGCTCAGTGTAATTAATATATTGCATTAAAATTTTAATAATAAATTATGAAAAAATGCTTTGTTAATGTATAATTTAAATAACTTTAAACTGCAGGTATATTTTATTAATTTAATAAAATCAAATTAGATATACAAATTTTACAACTTTTTTTTTTCAGTTGCAACTATGGTACGTAACTACAAAAGGAAGACAGATAGAGTCAGAAAGACTGGATCTGGTCAGAAAGATGGAAGCAGCTGTAAATGAAGTTCTAGTTCATGGACAATCAGTTAGATCAGTTTCTAAACAATATGGGATTGCTAAATCATATTTGGCACAAAAAATCAAAATGTATAAAGAGATGGGAGAAGTTAAAGAATTTACTCACAAGCCAAACATTGGCAATAGAAGAGTGTTTACTTCTGAACAAGAAACTGAATTAGCTTCTTATTTAGTTAAAGCTGCAAAAATTAGTCATGGATTAACTGCTGTGCAAACCAGGACACTTGCTTATGAATATGCTTTGCTAGTAGAATCGCCACTGATTCCGGATGTTTGGAAAAGCACAAAGCAAGCTGGCTATGACTGGCTGAAGGGATTTATGAAACGAAGTGGGGATCTCTCTCTCCGTACTCCTGAGCCAACTAGTCTGTCCCGAGCAACAAGTTTCAATGCTTCAAATGTCAGAATATTCTATGAGAAACTTGAAGAAGTAATGAATCGCTACAAATTTACAGCAGACAGGGTTTATAATGCTGACGAAACCGGGATTACAACTGTACATAAACCACCCAAAATTATTGCAAAACGTGGTCAAAAGCAGGTTTCACAAATAACATCAGGCGAAAGGGGTCAACTCGTTACTATGTTATGTATTGTAAATGCCATAGGAAATGCTTTGCCACCTGTATTTATTTTTCCAAGAACCAATTACAAGGAATTCATGCTTCATGGTGCACCTTCACAGAGCCTTGGATTGGCGTATAAGACTGGATGGATGACATGTGGTAACTTTCTTGCAGCTCTTGAACACCTTGCCAAATATTCTTTCTATACCCTAGATAATCCAATATTGTTACTAATAGACAATAGTGAAACACATATAAGTGTCGAAGTCAAAGTTTTCCAAGGAAAATGGCATAGTAATTTTGACATTTACTCCTCATTGTAGCCACAGAATGCAGCCACTCGATGTTTCTGTCTTTGACCCATTTAAAGGTAGATACAATGCTGCTGCCAATAACTGGATGATAACAAACCCAGCCAAAATGATGTATCGCAACCTGATACATCAGAAGAAGTCGAAAAACCATTATTGGATTTGGCAGTGCCAGTCCCGTCTTCTAAGGATAATGATACAAAGCATCTCTCTATAGAAGTGATATGACCTTATCCTAAGGCTGCACCAAGAAAGGCATGTAGAGGTGGAAAAAAGGGTTCGTCCCGAATTTTGACAGACACACCTGAAAAAAAAAAGAGTGGAACAATAAATGGCTAAATTCGCTTATGCGATACTTTCCACGGCTAAATTCTCTTTTACATATTAAATTAATTATTAGCACCAAATACTATACTTTGTAATTAGTAAACAAAAAAAGATTTTTTTATTCACTCAGAATGGAAAAAAAAACATTTTTGGTAACAAACTTTCTAATTTTCTTAAATATTCTATACTGATTTTTTCTATCGACTACAATATATGTTTATTTTATAAAGATATCTTGTAAAAAATTTACTCAAAACACCGAGCTGCCTTAAAATTGTACAGTAAACTAATATAGAGAAAAATTACTTTCAAACTGAGAATTAGGCTGCTACTTTGCAATTTCATAATAGATCTACCTTGAAGAAAAAACTTTTTGCTTGTCTAATATAGTCAGTCACTGTGAAATTGTGATTAGGTTGTAAATAAAGCATCAAGAATGTTAAGTGCACCTAAAAAAATTCCTGATAAGGAGAAATATCCTTTTTACTTTAAACGTTGAATTGTTAAAGAATTGGAAGATTTCATTACATGTCAACTGTTTAAATAGCATTTCAAACGTTAGCGAAAATAAAATTATGCACCATAAGTATGTACTTCTACCACCAAAAAAACGTAATTGTAAATAAATTGAAGGCCACTGTTGTTAGCCTAAAAAGCAGTTTCATATTTCTAAACATAAGTAACAGATCGAAAAATGACAATATTGACTTTTAGAAAACGTATGTATTAAAAAACGGAAGAAATAAAAATATATGACTTACCTTTTGCCAAGCTTTTACATTTTTTTTCGCTCCTCCCGCAGCATTCAGTTTTTGTGCCAAAACATTCCTATCTCTCTGGCGATCTAGAGCAGTATATCTGCCAGTGAGTTTATTCGTATTTTGTGAAGGATTATTTTCCATTTCTTGGCTCAGTAGCCTGAATTGGTGTTTTTTTACTCTAATGTTTTTTCTTTCCATATCTACGAAACAGATCTACAAAATTACAAAGTATGGCTGACTGTATTAGCACGTGTGATTGTTTGGGTCGTTAAGCAGCAAAATGCAAGTGAGATATGGGGCCTTACAATGATTATATCTAGAAGGGAGTCGTTAACGAGAAACTGGTCAGAAAACCAGTTTTTCGTCTTGCGTGACGTCACTTTCCGTGAGGCACCATTTCTCCCTACCATGAAGCTATCCTAAACGTCTTGCTGCCGACTTTAGCTGCCGAGAAGGAGCATTCTCGTTTTCACCCGGGTGGCAGGTGGTGAGTTCGCTTTCTCGGGAGGTGAGAAGTGCTTCCTAGTCAAGATGGCGGTGACTGTTTACACTTGCGTTGTGATGGAAATTTTGCAATTGCGGGATTTCTAATGCTTGTAATTTTGCAAGAGGAGTCTAGGAAATATTGCAGCCAAATTACTTTTAATAATAGTAACATTATTATAGGAACATGGTTTTCATTAAACACTGACGCATTGTTTAAATCGGTTAGTAATTTAAATTAAATATCTTCGGTTTCAAAATATTATGAACATGTTTCGTTATAAAGTGGAACGAACATATTTTTCTTAGGCTCATTCCCCGAATATGGATGTTTTTAAATGAACATTAATTATGATGAGGTCAAATAGATACATTTTTAACAATTTCGATCGCGAGAAATGACTCATTTCTTGGTTTACATATTGGTGTTTCTGCCTTTAAATTACATGTTTTGATAGTTTTGACATGCATATTGCTGGATTCAATTTTGTGACGTTAAGCAACGATGCTCTACAGATAGACGTTTTCTAATAACTGAGAATATTTTTACAGTCCCCCCACCCCTTTATTTTTTGTACATATAATTTTGTCTTAAAAAATAGCAGGGTATGAATGTTGGTCATTTTAATAGAACCTCAAGATCCTTAGAAATTTTTCACCTACCAAATATCTTTTAATTTACGTTTCATAAAATATCAAGGTTTATTTTGCGAATCAAACTGCATTCAGTTTTTTTTTTTCCGCAGTATGTTTAAGCACTGTTTTGTTGTAACCTCAGTACAAAATCAACGCGAAATACTTTCCATGTAATTAATTAAAAGAAATAAAGTTTAAATCCCACAGCACTTTTCATGTTAAGTTATACACTATTCTAGCCAAATTGATTTGCTGGACCACTGTTTTTTCATTAGAAGTAATGAGAAAGAGCATTGTAGTCAATTCAAAATGATAGTTTTTGAATTTCCCAGCTTTATTATTAATCCATTATTTTTCGAATTTGCATTAAATAAAAAAAGGGTTTTTTTTCCTTTTTTTTAAAAATATATTTCACCCTGTCTATTTGAAAATCTCTGATTGAGTAGATAGGAGTAAAGGCTATAACAGTAGCCTAACTAGCTCTCACCACTCAAAAAAGAACTTAATTTAGGGCCAGTTTATAACATAAGATAGAATAAACAAAAAATAAATGCATAATCATACAAAGAACACATAAACACAACACAAGTAATGCAATAAAGTACGTCTATTTTATAACGGAACCCAGGTATACTATTACAAATATGCTACTTTATCCTAAATTGACTGCAATAGAATTGAGTATAAAATTGTTTAGCCTTTTCTTAAACAAATTTCGATTATTAATGGTTTTTTAAAAAATTGGGTAAGGTGTCCACAATCTTGGTCCGTAAGAGTTAATGCCATTAAACAATAGATTTGTTTTTGCGTTAATAGGTACAATGTTTTCACGGTTTCTAGTGGGGTCATTATGAACTAAATAAATTCTGTCAAATGGTTCTTAAAAGCCGTTTGTTTTGCTTTTGAAAGATAATCAAGAGCGAGTCCATCGTTTATTTTTTCAAAAAATGTAACAATTGCTTAGTTTTTTTTTTTTTTTTTTTTTTTAATTAATAAAGATTCCACCTTTCTCAAGGCTTTGTACAGAATCATGAAATCAAAACAAATATGTGGCGCATAAAAGTTCATGAAAAAAGAGAATTCTTTGGTGTAAACGAAGATTAACAGTCACTAGTTTCAAACTATAGCAACCGTACTTCCCAAATCGGCATTTCTAATTATACGAAACATAATCGTAAGGATGAGACTACATTGTCAACAATTTAGGGGGGGGGGGGGATAATCTTTAAACTAGACCATTGTCAAATTTTATTCGCTTACTTACCGTGAAAAAGTTTTGAAAACTGATGTATATTAAACAAAAGGCAAACAAAGAGGCACTTTGCATTTTAAAGTATTCTTTAAAAAGAATATTTTCAAAAGAAAAAAATAAGCCAAAAATAAAATTAATAAAATGCGTAAACACAAAAGAAAAAAAAAGGTTGGTTATGACATATCAAGAAATGTATCTGCCAATTTGTTTGGCCATGAGATAACTCCTCGGATCCCGAAACGCTGTGGAATTAGAAGTTGCGGATCCCCGTTGCTGTGGACAAAAAAACTCAATTAGTGCGAGAAACCGCAAATGCCGTGGGAAACGGAGTTGCAAGCCTCTTTTGCCGTAGGAAAAAAGAACTCCAGTCCGACTGAAGAGATTCCTTTCCCGCGTCACGAGTAGTTCTCGGAACGCTGGAAACAGGGACAAAATACTCACTCGATACAATGGTGGTAAGAGCAAATGGGAGGAACCGACTATTTTCTCGGTTGTTCTCGGTTTTCGTGAGGGAGAAAACGTCGTCACCAGAATGGAACGTTACATACGTTGTAGGGCCCCTGGTTCGATACCGGCCACACAAAGACCCTCCAGCGAACGTAACTGATGTACTTTAAGTATATGTCATAATTACAAACTTCTCAAATTTCAAACTACACTTCAATATGATCTGGGGAGGTTGCATCATGGGTTACTTCGCTCTTGGAATATTTTAGAAAGGCTGAGCTGTCTTCGGGACCCACCAACCGGTAAATCACCAATGTTTCAAGCACAGCAAACCTTTGGGTGCCAAGTGAAGCATATTTCAGTTAACAAAGATACTATGTGAGTTCTTTCCGTATGACTCTGGAATGAATAATGGTGAAATTAATATAAGGATTCTTTTTATGAATTCTGCTACACACTATAATGCCACAATTGATTTTTGAAAAATACATACGAGTATAAGAAGAGTTATTTTAATTTTATAAATTTACTTTTCAAACTAAGTGAATTTCTAAGGTAATTCTATTTTGTTTCTACAAATGTGTAGGAAAAAAATCATTTTCATGAGCTTCTTTTTACTTCCTTTTACAAAAAAGGAAGTATTGTATTCGCGAAAAAAATTTCACTCAAAATTTGACCTTAATTTCCATTTTGCTCACCCCCGAATTTAATGTTGAGTTTTTTTTTTTTTTTTTTTTTTTTTTTTTTTTTTTTTTTTAACCCGACCAAACGCGGATAAGTTCCTAAGAACGTATAAACACTCGAAATATCCATTTTTAACATTCCCCGAGTCAATTACAACGACTTTTTTCGTGGCGTCCGTATGTACGTATGTATGTATATGCGAATGTGTGTATGTATGTCGCATTACTCAAGAACGGTATGTCCAAGAAAGTTGGAATTTGATACGTAGACTTCTAGTGGAGTCTAGTTGTGCACCTTCCCTTTTGGTTGCATTCCGGTGTTTCTAAAGGGGTCTTTTGCACCTTTTTTTTTGGGGGGGGGCGGATCATGGTTAATTTCGATGTATACTCAAGTGGTGCTATAATTCGGCGGACACTTGGCGATATATCGCCAGTCTTTTGGTCGCCAAGTTTTGGCGACAAATTTGATGATTTTTTTTTCTTTGAGCAATTACGATTGCTTATTGCTTTCATTTGACTGTTTTTTGGCGTCCTATCATTTTATTTTCCTACCGCCACCCTCCGCACCATCACCGTCGACCGGCTCCTCACGATGCTGCTCCTACAGCGAAAGCCGTCTCAGGTTGCATCCATGTCCTACACACACGCGCATACATACACATACACACACACAAACACATACACACGCGCATACATACACATACACACACACACAAACACATACACACGCGCATACATACACATACACACACACAAACACATACACACGCGCATACACACAACTACTCACACATTCATGCCTGCACACAAACACATATGCCTACACACACATACACATCCCCTCCTACACACACATTCATACACACATCTACCCACACACTTATGCCAGCACAAAGACACAAACACACATGCCTACACACACATACCCCTACACACAAACACACATACCCCCCACACACAAACATACACGCCTACATACACACACACTCGTGATTGCGAAAAACATAATTCGAATTCAAGATCTCAAAATTCAAATTAATTTTTCTTTTTTTTTTGAACAATCACGATTGCTTATTGCTTTCATTTGACTGTTTTTGATGTCCTATCATTTTTCCCACCGCCACCCTCCACAGCATCACCGTCGACCGGGTCCTCACGATTGGAGACCTCTAGCGAAAACCGTCTCCAGGTTTCGTCAATATCCTACACTTACACGCATACATACACGCACCTACACACATATACATATATACACCTGCACACATACACAAACACATACACACACAAACACACACACTCACATACACACAACTACCCACACACTCATGCCTGCACACAGACACAAACACATATGCCTACACACACATACACACAACTACCCACACACTCATGCCTGCACGCAGACACAAACACACATGCCCTCCACACACAAACACACACGCTTACATATACACACACACTCGTGATTGCGAAAAACGTAATTTGAATTCAAGATGACAAAATTCAAATTAATTTTTTTTATTTTAATCTGGTTTCAATTTGGCCACTGTTGGTGATATTTAGAGAGTAAACTATTAAATCACATTAATATTGCCAATAATGGGAAAATTACATTCAAACTAGGGTAAAAGCAAGTCATATGATGCACACTTCAGCTCGTTTTAAAAATGTTTTTCAAAGAAATCGCGAATCG
>NC_072732.1:33487160-33529430 GCF_026930045.1 Uloborus diversus
AGTGTTGTTATTTGGAACTACCGGTAAAGCTACAATAACAATTTAGTTTTATGGTACATCGACTGGGAATGAAGCTACTATGAATTTGAGTAAAAGAGAATGTTCAGTGAATTGAAACTTCTACAGAAAATAAAATAATAGTTTAAAAAACTAAAAAAACACGCTTTCGTAGCAAAATGAATTAAAAAGTGTAAAATAATCTTTGGATGATAGTAGTTGACCAATCACTTAATTTTAATGTAACACAAAAAAGCGTAGGGTGCTGTCTATTTACATTTTTGCGTGGACAACAAACGGAAGAAATTCAAGACAACTGATAAAAAGCTCCCCACGCTTTTTTTGTATTACATTAAAATTAAGCGATTGGTCAACTACTATCATCTAAAGATTATTTTTCACTTTTTAGTTCATTTTGCTACGAAAGCGTGTTTTTTTAGTTTTTTAAATTATTATTTCATTTTTCTATTTTTTAGTCTTATGTTGGAGAATCATCAGGCGACGAAATTATTTATAAAACGAGTACGAGGTAATACCTTAAAGTTAAGACAAGGGCACTCCGATGGGTAGCTACTGTGAGTCATCGATGTATGTTTGCGGAAATCATATTTATATTACTTTGAAAATTTGAGATGCATTTCAATAAAAGTTTTGTTCAACAATGGTCTGATTAGCAATGAATTTCCAATTGAAGGCTCACCTAAATTTTGGCATAAAATTAGTTAAAAACAATTATATTTCATGTTCTAATTACCTTGGAACATTGGAACAAATTTTGTCTGATGCAGAAAAATTAAAGGTTTTTGTAGATATTTTCAAATAATTTTTTCGAGGATTTTTTGATGTATTTTTAAAAAAATTTCCTTTTTCACATTGTTGGATTTATGCCAAAATAATGATTAAAATTGGAGGAAACAAACAATTAAAAGAGTTAATTAATTTGATCATAGAATATTGAATTGTCATCGGGTCTGAGGTCGCGTGCCAAAATTCAAAAGAATCCGATCGCAGGAAGTGGGCGAAATTTGAGCTGCCAGATTCCGTTACAAGATACATACATACATACATACATACACATAGGTGAAGCTAATAAAAGTGTATTAATAAGATAGGCTCATATCCTTCATTATTCAGTTTGTCTCAAGTTTATATTGTTCGAAAATAAGTTTTAAAAAAATGACTTCAAACCAAGAATTGGTAAACGATAACTTTCAAAAACGTACAGCAAAGCGAACTATTTTGCGAAGGGTAACTACTCAATTAGTCAATCAAATTGAGCAAAAGTTAGAACATGTAGGTGAAATTTTTGAGGCAGAATTACGCGACGATTATGAACTTTTAATTGCAAGATCTAACAGATTGACAGCACTTCATAGCGAAACATTGGAATTTATTGAACTCAAACTAATGGAGAAAGAAGTAATTTTAAATGATGAATATGAAGCTAAATGCCTGAAGTTTTCTAAAAGAATATTAGAATAGATAAATGAATTTTAGAAGATAAAATTTATTTTATTATTAATAAAATTTAGAAGATAAAAATAAAGGCAATCGAAGTTTAAGTTCTTCAAACAACCAAAGTACAAATGCTAGAATTAATGAAAACTCTAGACAAGGTTCAGTTAAATTACCTAAGCTAGTTATAGAGGAGTTCACAGGAGATCCAAAACATTGGCAAAGTTTTTGGAACAGTTTTGAAAGCACAATAGACAAAAATGAAACAATTTCAGAAGTCGAAAAATTCGCGTATTGAAAAGCCCTTTCAGTTGGTCAGGCATCCAATGTTGTGTCTGGATTCGATCTTTCAAGCAAAAACTATGATAACTGTAAAGAAATGCTAAAAGATAGATTTGACAAAAGAGATGTTATAATTAACTCTTTTATGAACAAAATAATTAATTTAGAAGAGCTTAATAGCTCTTCCAATGTTCAACTTAGATTTGATGACGAAATTGAAATCGCTTTTAGAAATTTAGAGGCAACGAATGTAGAATCTAAATTTTTTAGACTCTTGTTAATGCCTATTTTGCAAAAAAAAAAAAAAAGGCATCACATGATTTAATACTGCAATTCAATAAGCACAAAGAGGAAGGTGATATGGAAATTTCTGAATTTATTTCATTTTTAAAGAAAGAAGTGGAATTTCGGGAAATTACTTTAGCAGCTTGCGTTGAAAATAAAGCTTCGACAATCTCTATAGGTTATAATAATCAAAAGAATGTTAATAAAAAGGGGGGGTACAATAAAGATATATCTATAGCTAGTGCATTGAATACTTCCGTAAATAAAGTATGCATCTTCTGCCAAAATGTGCATGATTCCTACAAGTGTAACATTCGTGCAACGGAAAAAATTAATTAACTTAAAACTGATAACAGATGTTTCAAATGCTTTAAGAAAATTCATTTGAGTAGATTTTGTAAAGTTAAGAGTGTTTGTTTAAAATGTAATAAGAAAAACCATCATGAATCGATTTGTTTCAGAAGTAATGACGAACGTTCTAACTCAAGTAAATCTTTAGAGCAACTTAAAACTTCAGAAAGTTCTTTAGTCGCTTCTAATTTAAATAATGAATCTTTAGTTCCTAACGTAAATGCAAACGCTGTTCTTTCTCGGAACTATAATAATGCTTTGAGCGCGAAAAATGTATTGCTACAAACGTGTAGTGTAGTAATTTGTACAGCAACAGACTCGGAAACTACGCGTGGGATTTTGGACCAAATTAGTGAAAGTTCTTTCATAAAACAAACTTTGGTTAAATCTTTGAATTTGAAACCCATACGCACTGAGAAACTATCAGTTTTCGCACTCGGAGCGGAAAAACCCATTGTTAAAAATGATCCTGTGGTAATAATTGAACTTTGCGACAGGGAATTGAGAAAAAAAAATAAAATTAGAATGTTTGGTAACCGATACAATTTCCTCATGTCCTGTAAAAGGTCCTAGTTTACGCTCACTCGAAAAAATGCAGTGTTTCGGACTAAAAAAGGTCGATATTGTGGATCATGTCTCCGATTTCCGACATTTGGAGGTATTAATTGGGGCCGACAAATTTTGGGATGTAGTTTTGACAGCGAGAAAACGTATAAATAATCTTCAGGTCTTTAACTCTATATTTGGGTGGTTTCTAGTGGGTTTAGACAAAAATAAGTTTAAGTAAACCAACTTTTCGAAGCATGAAAATGTATCGGTAGGAAATGCAATTGTTTTAAATGTTTTAAGAATATATTGGGAATTGGTTTCTATGGGTATATAATTGAGGAATCTAGTAAATAACAAAAAAAGATTGAGACTTAATTCATCGCTTCGAAACAGATTTGCGATTTGTATACGGGAGATACGAATGTAAATGATTTTGGAAAATCCCAATTGACGGTCTCGAAAATAATTTTGAGGTGACTAAAAGACGCTTTGAAACTTTAAAACAAAAACTGGATAAAACAGCAGTTGAACGAAAATATAGTTGAGAAATGCGCTAATGAAATCTAAGATACAGATTATTATATGCCCCACAGAGCAGTGATCCTAATAGCGAGACGACGAATGTTCGTATCGTATTTGATTCATCCTCTAAATCTGAAAATTGTAAATCCTTAAATGTGTAAAATTCAGAAATTGGCCCTAACTTGAATCCGTCCTTTCTTAATATTATTCTTAGGTTTCGGGAACATGAAATAGCATTTAGTGTGGACCTAGGAAAGGAGTTTTTGATGATTGGGGTAGCTAAACAAGATCGGGATTTTTTGAGACTTCTCTGGTTTGGGGAATCAAAGGAACAGCTCAAAATTTGGTGTATCTACCACACCCCACTCGGTACCAGTATTATCCCATTTATACTATCTGCTACTATTAAATATCATATTAAAAATATAAGAAAAAAAATCCTGATGCATTCGAAATGCTTAATTCATCAATTTATGTGGATGATCTGTTTTATGGTGCTGGAACGGTAGAAGATGCATACAAATTGTCTGTAGATGCAGTAAATATTTTCCGTGAAGCGGGAATGAATTTGAGAAAACTGAAATCAAATTCAAATGAACTTAGTGCTTTGTGGGTCAGAGATAATATTAAACAGGACGAAAATTTGAGCAAGAAATCAAAATTTTTAGGCATGAATTGAAATCCTATTGATAATTCTATCAATTTGGAGCTAAGTGCTGTAATTGAATATGTGAAAAGCAAACTAGATGACACGAAAATTACAGTTTTAAGAACTGCAGCCAAAATATTCGATCCAGCGGGATTTCTTCAACCTTTTATTGTGCGGATGAAGATATTGTTACAAGATATTTGGCTGTTAGGTCTGAAATGGGATGCAAGTCTTCTAAGTGCTTTGAAATCCGAAGACTTATGGCCAGAGAAATTAGTTAAGTTCAACGAGGGAGAAATGTCCATTGAAAGAAGAAAATCGCGAAACGTTCAACAAATTTCCGCTAATAGTGAACCCAAGCAAGCTGATAGTTCACTATTTGATTTGAATGAATTCGGCACTCTGAAGAAAGTGTATCGTACTACCGCATGAATAATGAAATTCATCAATAATTGCAAATTAAAATCTAAGAAGTTGTCTGGACCGATTGCAGCAGAGGAAATTATGACTGCCGAAATAGTTTGGAGTAAAACCATGCGAATGGAACACTTCAAAAAAGAAATTGAAACCCTATCAGATGGTAAGAACATCGACAAGAATTCCAGCATATATTAGTTGCATCCCGAAATTGATGAGAATGATCTTCTGCGTTTAAATGGATTAATACAGTTCGCAGACTGTAAAGAAGCAGCAAAGCGCCCATTGATAGTGCAAATATGTGGAACTTTTAACAATGGATGCATACGAAAGAGTATTACTTTCAGGAGTAGATGCCACACTAACACATCTCCGTGAAAAGTTCTGGATCATTAAAGCACGAAAAAAATAAAATCGGTTCTTCACAAGTGTTTGATTTGTAAAAGATTCAACGAACGTCCAGGGGCCCAGGTTGTAGCTCCACTCCCTGCAGATAGAGTAATTGAGTCACCACCCTTTGCTGTAACTGGACTCGGTTACGCAGGACCTCTTTTTTTGCAGAGAAAATAATCACAAACATTATTTGCTTTCATTTATGTGTGCAGTTATGCGTGCGATCCACTTAAAACTGGTACCTTCCATGAACACTGAGTCATTTTTACTGGCCTTACAGCGATTCATATCTGGGCGAGGACTGTGTAATACAATTTATTCTGACAATGCAAAATCATTTAAACGAGCAGATATTGAGTTGAAAAAAGTATTTTAATGTATTGATCATTCTTCTGTTAAAGATTTACATTCAAATTACAAATTACAATATAAAATGGAAAAATATTGTAGAAAGAGGTGCATGGTGGTGAGGATTCTGAGAGAGAATGGTAAGAACAATTAAAACAAGCTAAAGACAAATTGTTGGACGCTCATCGCTCTCTCTCAATGAACTCGAAACGGTGTTTATTAAAATTGAAGCAATGATTAATTCTCGACCCATTACTTACGTATATGATGATCCCTTAGAACCCTCACTCCTGCACATTTTTTAGTAGGTAAGCGCTTGTTATCCTTCCCTCTAACGAGAATTTCAAAAAAAAAAGATTTATTAGGATCTAGAAAATCCGCAGTTAAAAAATTTAAACATCAGCAAAATGTGTTAAATCATTTTTGGAATCGCTGGCGAAAAAATTACCTATTAACGTTAAGATCTGCTCATGTGTGTCAGCAAACATCAAAAAATAAGGAATTTAAGCCTAATGATGTTGTGTTAGTCGAAGATGATCGTTACCCAAGAAATATGTGGTCTTTAGGGAAAATTACTGAAATTTTTCATGGCAGGATAACAAAGTGCGCTCTTGTTCGATCAAAACTAAGACAGGAATTATAAGAAGACCTGTTCAACTAATTTAAAACTTAGAGCTCACTTGAGCAAATAGACTGTTAAGTTTGTGTACAAAATTTTTAAAAAAATTAGTAATCATACTTAAGTTTAATCATTCATTGTTTAACAATATTTTGAATCTGTACTGTGTTAATAATTGTTATTTATATTTTCACAAGGTAGTCATAGAAGAAATGTTATGTTTGTTATTAATGTAGAAGGAAACATTAGATGTCCTATCTGATAAGTTTGTGAACTCGAAGCTTACGTTCGACGTGCACGACCGGTAGCGACCGGTTAGTTAATCACGTGACAGCTAATGATCACGTGCTCCAATCAACCAATCAACTGCTTAAAATGGTAACCGATGCGGAAACCGGTTGATCATAGAACGCTGCGGTTAGTAACCGGACACTTACCGGTCTACCGGTGAAGTTTGTCGAACGCAAGGTAAGTAGAGTTTAGGTGTGGAGTGTTTCGAATTACCGTAAGAGGGCGTATTTCTCACCCATTTAAGCAAGTGGTCTTGTATATCTGTTTTGGTTGTGTGATGTTATGTTATGTTGCATTAGTTTGAAGGGAGCCACCAGCCCTCACAATACTAGCAAGAGCAAGCAACTGCCTCGTTATATTCATTCTCTTTTAAGTTTTAATAAGAGTTAGTTTTTACATTAGCACTGTTATTTGGAACCACCGATAAAGCTACAATAACGATTCATTTTAATGATTTAAGAGTATAAACAAATTTGTATTTGTTCCATTTTTACTCTCAGCAGTATACACGGTTGTAACCCCATAATCTTTTTTGAGCCAACAAGTTTAGTGCATATTATCTCTAAACGCGAAAACAAAAATTTAGACAAGCAAAGCATCCTCCAAGAAAAAGTTTTTCTGCACATTTTTTAATAAACAACGAATACAGCCCGAAAATCATAATTGTTTTTCAAAAACAGTTTGTTTGAACTTCTAAACTATAGTATAAACTGAATCTACATGTCTGAAGAAATTTTAAAAGGGTCCACTCAGGTTTAAATAACTTTTTCGACATAAATGCCATTTCCAACCAATCTGATGCAAAACTGCTGCAAATTACCATTTATTCTTACTAATCCCAATCGCCAAGGGTCAATCTGCAAACATGCGTGAATACTAATTGTTTTTGCATGCAAAGGCGTTAACGATATTAAACAAATTATGCTCACAGAGCATATTAAAGTAATGAACGTGACAAGTTACACCTAAGGCATAAAATCCAGAAGAAATAACTTCCGCCTTCATTCAAAAGATTTTGGGCGGTGCCATTGTATTTTTAATAAGAGCTGAACAAGCTGTAAATATGAGTGATTGCCGTCAACATTGCGATGATCCATTATCGAATTTTCTGCCTATTTTTAGATTTTCTGTTGTGTTACAATATTGTTGCTGCATATGAAATAGTGCAAAGGATTTTTCGTGATTATTAAATGATTCAATGTGGATTTGATTTTTAAGCTAAACAACAATATTAGTATAATTTTTAGAAAGTAATTTCATAGAGTGGGTTAAAACTATTGTTAAATAAAAACTAACATTAACTAAACTTTTGATGTTTTCTTTTAAAGCTGACTTTTTATCTGCAATTTCAGCCTCATGCCAGGCGCGGATCCAAAGGGGGGGCAATGGGGGCAATTGCCCCTCCCTGGGAAAATTAAGGGCGCCAGTAGGAAGGGGGCGCCGAAGGCGTCCCCAGACGAATATTTAAATACCAAAAAGAAAGAACGAAAGATAGTTGGAAATTGTATTTGTCTCATTCACCAGTTCTTAACCTGTATGACGTGGGGTGCTTCCGTGCCTCTCTAGGGGGGGGCAATATCCGCCAGTTATGAGCTTTCTTTCTGAATGTGGTAGGAAAATTTTGGAATTGGGTACAAAAGGAAGACATTTGGAAAATTTATTTGGTTCATTCACCAGTTCCCAATGTGTGGGGAGTAGGGCATCCGCAAATAATGAGTTTTCCTTCTAAATATAGGGGTGGGGGAGTTTTGGAATTAGGACAAAAGAAAGAAATATACTTAGAAAATTTATTTGTCTCATTTACCGATTCTAAACCAATATCAAATAGGGCGCTTCCACGCCCCTCTAGAGGCGCAATATTCGTAACTTAAAAAAATTCCCTCCAAATTTAGGGGAAAAGTTTTGAAATTGGGTGCAGAAGAAAGACATTCAGAAAAGTTATTTGATTCATTCACCAGTTCTCAATCTGTGGGGAGCGGGACGCGTTCCCCTAGAAGGCGTAATATCCGTAACTAACGAGTTTTCTTTGAAATTGAGAGAGGAAGTTTTGGAATTAAGTACAAAAGAAAGAAAAATACTTGGAAAATTTTTGTGTCTCATTCATCGGTTCTCAACCTGCGGGAAGCGGGCCGCTTCTGCGCTCCTCTAGGAGGCGCACTATTCGCAACTTATAAGTTTTGGCTCAACATTTAGGGGGAAAGTTTTGGAATTTGGTACAAAAGAAAGAAAGACATTTGGAAAATTTATTTGGTTCATTTACCGATTCTCAATCTGTGGGGCGCCCGCGCCCCTTAGGGGCGCAATATCTGCATTTTATGAGTGTCTTTCTAAATTTAGGGAAGTTTTGAAACTGGGTGCAAAAGAAAGACATTTTTTTTTTACTTCATTAACCGTTCCTCAGCCAGTGCGGAGAGGGGTGCAATATCATGAGAATTACCCGTTCTCTACAGCGGATACAGAAATTTTTCAAATGAGGAGCAATTGATTTTGATCATTCAACCTTTACTACGTATCCTGGTTACATGTTAATAACACAGGTTTAGGTCTTCAATTCTGAAACATTTCCGCTTGAGATCTCTGACCCCCCACCCCCTTTCCCGATTATCATCGAAGATCATCTAAAATTGCGTTTTTTAACATTCAGTAATAAAAAAAACTGCGGGGGAGCCTTTATCTTCCTAACATCATCCAAGAGCGTCAAAAATTCCATCATTGACTTCAATTTCTAAAAATTTCCGGGAGAGAGTTCAGAATTTCATTTCTTCGTTTAGCTTTAAAGCTGGCTTGCGATTGTGTTTTTCATTTATGATTTTAGTTTTCAAAAATGTCCGAGGGAAGGGGCGAACCTCTCCCCTCTCTGCCATCACCGAAGATCGTCAAAAATTGCGTTTTTGAAACTTCAATTTCGAAAAATGTTCGGGAGTAAGTTCCAAATCCAAACAATTCCACTAACGCCTAACGTCATCAAAGAGATACTACAATTACGTCTTTAGAATTTTATTTTCGACAAAATTTCCAAGGGAGAGCCTCCTAATCTTTCTTTGCGAAGCATCATCGAAGATCGTCTGAAATTGAATTTCATAAAACTTTTTCAAAAAAATACACATAAATCTCATTCTTTCCTTCAACATTACAAAAGATAGTTTACAATTGCGTTTTTATGACTTAAGTTTTGAAAAATATCTAGAAGTAGGGGGTTTGGAGGTGAAAACACCCCTCAGAGCCATTGGTTTTAACATAAATGCCAATTCTAGTACAGTAGTTTATGCACATGAAAGAGCTGTTTTGAGCAAAAAACCACCTTTAAAAGGTATTTTAGATCAAAAAATCCACTTCATCAAAAAACCTCTCCCAAGGGTATTTTTGATTAAAAAATAGTCCCTCCAGAAAATATTTTTCATCGAAAAACCTCCTGCAGAAGGTATTTCTGGCTGCGCTAGTGCAGTCTTCACATTCTTCTTATGTGGTGCAACCAGAGGATGGGTCCACAGGACCCGTATCTACCCCAGAATGCCGAGTTGGTTTTTTTTTCTTAAGAAGTATTCTTTCTTACTGAAAGGAAGAAAGGAACATGTCTCAGGGAAAGAAAAGTTATTTTATCAAGGAAAAGAAATGTTAGGAAAAAACCTTAATTATTTAAAAAAGAAATCTTTAAATTAAAAACTTCTAACAGTTGCAGATTCGTGGTCAGCTAATTTGTTCCACCTCCCTTCTGAAAACAAGAATACTGTGCGTGAAGCTCGACCCCCCCCCCCCCTCCCCATCGAAAATTATTCCAGGTAGTCTCAAATTTTGTTTCCTGATCTTTAATTTTGTAGAGATTATTCAGGAGGAAGAGCTCCCGAACACCCCGTCATCTAACAACACCGAAGATCGTCCAAGTAGCGATTTTGAATCTTCAATTTCGAAAAATTACCAGGCCCTTAACCTTATCAAATATACCTACAAAAATGCCTACAACTGCATTTTTAAGAGTTCAATTTTGAAAAATTCCTGGGGAGTGACCCTTAAAATCCGTCCCTCTAATATCAATAAAGAATAACAAAAATTGTGTTTTAAAAGCTACAATTTTGCTAGTTTTAAGGGGTTGAACCTCTGAATTTTTCTCTCTAACATCATTGAAGAAAGTCTAAAAACCTTTGTTTTAAGGACATCAATTTCGAAAAACATCCAGATAAGAGTCCCCCCTGGAACTCCCCCTCTCCTTAATATCTTCAGATTGTCAAAATTTCGTTTTTGGAGCTTCAATTTTGAAACATTGGCTGGGGGTGATAAATCGACTCAAAAAATCGGTTTTCTAGTAGTTCAATAATTCTTGGCATTCTAGGACTTTTTTACCGTTTGATAATAGCCTATTTGCATCGGTGACATTTCTTAAACCACAGTTCTTTCTTTAACATCCACAAGTGCAGTCTATAATCACGTTTTTTTGAAATTTAAGCCATAAATTTCAAAAAACTTCTGGGGAGGGCCCCGAACATTTGCTTCCTTTAACATTACCAAAGATCATCTCCTAGTTTTGACTTCCCAACGGTCCTGTTAGTTTTTGTATGTGTGTTATATATTACATATTTAATATCTGTCTGGGGGAATTTTTTAAGTGCTCCCCCCTTTTAAACGAAAAAGAAAAATTATTTTCAAGTTGTGCACCTGCTCTTCTTGGAACTTCAGATGGAATGCAATCGCGTTTTTAACACTACAATTTTGAATTATTTTTGAAGAATCCCCACCCTCCTTCCGCTAACTTCATCGAAGATAGACTGAATTTGCGTTTATGGCAGGTGGACAATCCCTCAAATTATCACCCCCATCGCCTCTCCCTTCAATCCGTGCTTGCATTTTTGCATTTTGTTATTTAAGGCTATACTAAAACAATTGTTTCCACTGAAAACGTTATGCGTATCAATTACTTTTATTGCAATAACAAATCACAATACCTTGTTCTAAGTTTTTTTTTTTTTTTTGTTGGGGCGAGTGAGGAGGGGAGGGGGGGGGCACCACAAATTAACGTCCTAGGTGACATCCCTTCTGGGAACTCCACTATAAAATCTCATTATGTCCTACATTAGTTTATTTAAATTATTTTTCGCTTCCAGTAGCAATGCATTTTTACATAATATTTTTTTTTCCTCTCGCGGGAGAATAGTTGAATGTTCAAAAGTAAAGACGATGTGGGTAACAAACAAAAATGTGATTTTTCCTCTTTATGAATTCATTTGGTGAGGGGGGGCGCCAGGAGTGTGGGGGCGCCGAAATTGGAAAAAAAAAGTGGCCCCTCCTGAGCCGAATCCTGGATCCGCGCCTGCCTCATGCCTTTACAAAATTCTATCTAAGTTTAAAAATTATAATAATCTCCAGTTTTGAAAATATTCTGGTAAAAATACCTTGCCGAAAAGTTTGTTTAAGAAGACATTTTTGCCTTAAATAACCTTAGAAAACTTTATTAAAACTCAGTTAAAATTAGCTAAAATGAACTTTCTAAATTTACTTTATCTTATTAATAAGCAGTATAATAAAATAAAAATTCCTAACAACCAGATTGTTAACGAAAATTGAAATAATTTCATTTTTCGTTAATAATGTCATAATTTGAATGAACAAATTTTCAATGTGTCAGTTAATGAACCTGTAATGATGCCAGTTTATGTAAAATATTTATTAAAAATATCTGTGTCCCTCTTATATCGCTATAATAATGAAGCTACTACTGTGATATTCTTTCAAAAATATGGATTTAGATAATTAGGATAATTTGGCTTTTACTTTTCCCAACATTATTAAAAATTAAACATTCGATATTTTCTTTTTTGGCAGACATTAGAGCTTATTCGTTTCCAGCATGATATTAGCTGTTCTTGGCATATGAAAAAATTATTTTTCTGAACGTTTTGGAGAAACATTTTTAAGAATAACCCTCAAAGGCATAATGTTTTTTTAAAAAAACTTTAAAATATGTTCTTTTTGCCTTTATACTTCTGTTCAAACCATGAAAAAAATACTTCAAAAATTCTAGTTTAACTTAGGTATGTTTTATAACTAAACAAGCACTTGGCAACATCGGGTTTTAACTTTAAAAACATCTAATAGTTTATCACCAAATGTCCAAAAAGATGGATGAAAATTGTAAAAATGTCTTTTATTTAAGTAGTAGTAAAACTTTATTCGTCATAGAATTAAAAGAAGAAGACATTTTCAAGCGCACTAAACTGAAAAAAAGAAGTCTTACTGTTGCGAACGCCAAAAGACAGAAGATATGTTTATTTTCCATCATATTGGTGCATTTAGAAGTTCAAAATTGATTTAATAGCTTCTTCAGAGAGGTTTTTGTTATTTGGCAACTACAGAGTTTCAATTTATCCTTATAGCATTATAAGACTAAATCTTTATATATAAAAATGGAGTTTGGTAAATTTGTTCCCTAAGATCTCAGAAACTACCCAGCAGTTTTGGCTGAAACTTTCACCGTTTATTCTTTTTGGTACTGGGCAGGTTTGTAGACCAGTTCGAAAAAAATCCGATTGATAGTTCCTTTTTTATTCTAATTTGTCCAAATTTTCGCATAAATACCCCAATATGACGGTTAAAAAATACGTGCACATATTAAAATTATGTGTCCATCGAAAGCGTTTATTTTTCTGCTGAAGATGGCATCTGTTAGAAAGGTCTAAGTTGTATGAAAAACGAGTTATGGGCTTTTTTTGTTCCATGTTCGAAGGCTTTCATCAACATAATTCATTATTTAGTGTATCATCTCAACTCCCAGCTCATAGTTAGAATTGTTGAATGTTTTTGTGTTTCGTCTGACTGTTTGAGGCTTTTCTCAAGTCAAATCTTAAAGTAACGTTTTTTCCCCCAAGATTGGCTAATAATAACTAGATTTGGTTGGTTATTTTCCATTTAAACGGAACTTTAGTGTAATTAATGGTTTTTTTTTAAATTATTTGTGCTGATTGGATTTTTTAATCATTATTCAATCTAACAGCAGAAACCTCGCCAAAATTTATGCAGAAAGATTTCAGTAGCGGATGAATTTGGCAGTTTTTTCAACTGTCGCGGTTTTTGAAGTCAAAGACTACGTAATAATGTTTGTCAACTTTCACCAAGTAAACAAATCGTCAATCAAAGAATCTTTAAAAACTTTTTTTACTGTAAAATAATCCAGCAACTAAATTAGGTAAATCCATAAACAGCACAAAACTTCCATTAATTTGACTTTGTGCACAAATTCAAACCATCGCCAAATTTTACCACTTATTTTGGAAACATTTCGGATGAAATTGTTTAGCTCCATTTTATGGTGACCAAAAGTATCTTAGCATATGGCGACAATATCTCTTTAACAAAAATTAGTAACATACCGTTTTACAAAGAGGGGAAGCATTGTCCAAGGTATCCCAAAACGATTCCCGCAAATTCGGTAACATTTTAAATTGCACCAAGAACCCACAATAATTAAAATTTTCCAAAATAACTAAAGCAAGTTTAAGGGGCTCGCGGCTACATTTTTTTAAAGTTCGTTCTTCAACAGACATACAGAGAAGGTAAGACTCCATGTAAAAAAAAAAGGTATTAACTGATAAATCTTTTTAAACATATGAAGTTTAATTTCATATTTCGGAAATTCTTCAAATTTGTATACGCTTAAGTTTCGTGTTTTCGTTTCTAAATGAATACTATTTTGCTCTTTTTACTTACTGCTACTTTAGTTTTATGAGTAAGGAAGAAGCTAGATTTTAAATCACGTCAAAAAAGGTGTGTTTTAAGTTCTTTCACTTAAAACAGAAAACAAATGCAAGTAACAATTGTTTTTCATAATTATTGCTAACTCAGGCAACGCCGGGTATTTTTGCTAGTTGGGTATGTTTCCGAATGGCAACACGGTGCATTTAAGAGAAGTTGTACGTGCACCATTAATAATATGCACCATTGCACATCTCTTACTCAAATCAGATCTAGAATTTCAATTTTGCATAATACCAAGCTGTAAGTCTGAGGGATTCGAATTCATAACATACAGACACAGTACGAATATATTCGTTTGCTTTGGGTTTTATGACTCATAACCCTAAATGGATTGTTTCTCCCAAAAGAAATTCATTTCGATACGGACCTCGTGTGTGTGTGTGGGATAGTATACGTATATATTTCTGGAGGATTTCTAACAATGGAGGTCTTGTACTAATTATATTTAAAGTACAAAGTATGCTTGAATACAAAATAAATGTTCATAGTGATTTGAAGTATGTACCACTAACAGTACACGGAATACATTTCAAATGGATTAATTAAGTATTCAAATCAACGATTAAGATAAAAGAAAATACAGTAAATGAACTGAAAATACTGGTTTCTCTTCAAAGTAATTCATTTTTACCTATTTCCTACGGCAGCAAGTATTGAATCTTTTTGGCTTGTAGCTCTTGATTGAATATCAACCATATAACAAATTTATCCTCACTGATACAGTAACGCTCTAATATCATCAACAATGGAACTAGCACCATAGCAAGATGATTTGGTAACATTTTTTGGTAATGTTTGACATGCAGGGAACTACTTTATTTTGACAAGGCTGAACGCGATCCGGTAACTCAACTGCTTTACTGGTAAAACTGTCATTTTAGGAGAATGAAGAAACGAAAAAGTATTCAACATAATTATAACGCTACCTACTGCAGTTTAGGGTTCAAACACTGGAGTTAGGGTGAAAATTTCAACTATCAAAATATCACCAAACAGACAATTGCTTCGTTCAAATGTAGAAGCAGTTTTCTCCCGTCATAACTTGAAGGACAATTTTCTAGTTTGAACATAAAAAGGTCATACTATACATATATATGTATATATATATATGTGTGTGTGTGCGCGTGTGTGTGTGTGTGTGTGTGTGTAGAATTTGCAGACAACTTAAAATACTAGGCTAATACATTGGTAACGCACTGTTGAAAATCCAACGAATATTACTCGAGCACGGCTTACATGATGGTGGTTACTAATGAATTCATCCGTCAATGATTATTGATCAATCAGTCTATCAATAGTTATTGAACAACTGATGAATAATGATCAATCTAATTCATTTATTGATATCCGATCGATCATTTTAATGAACTGGAAGATGAAGACAGTTATCCGTTTATTCCTAATCAATTATTATACACAGAGAACAAAAGATCAAGAACTATTGGAAAAAGATTTCAAAAACTGGAAACTATTAACCTAAAGATTAAAGCAAATGAAGTTCCTCTTTTATTACTGTTCCTGTATTTTTAAAAACCATTCATAAAAAATATCATTTTCATAAGAAAAATTGCAGTTTAAAGATCAAAAATTTTAATTTAGGTTGAGCATTTAAAATGCTTTTTTTAACTTGATTCAATTAAATTTGACTATAAACTAAATGTGATTTTTATTCTCAAATGTTTTTTATATTTTGCTCTCTCGTAATAGACTAAAAATTATTGGTAAAAACAGAAAATGAGCTGTCACCAAGTTGGTGACAAACATGGCGAAAAAAATCATTTTTCGAATCTGGTTTCCATTTGGCACGAAATTAGCAAGTTATCCACTGAATTATGTTAAAATTGTCAATATTTAGAAAATGAATATCTGTAAAATACCTTTTTGTATCGGTCTGCGACAAACTAGGGGTGAAATTATTGAAAATGGTTTCTTGAAGGTTTCTTGATATTTCTAAGGAGGTATTGTATTTTTGTTCTTTATACACGTTTTATACAGTTTTATGCAAATTTTGATTTCGGAAGCTTATAAAAGCACCCAAAATATCTTAAGTTAAACATAGTTTTATATATGGCTACGGAGTCGGAGAAAAAATGACCATCTCCGGCTACGACTCCGGAAATTTTATAACCTTCGACTCCGACTTCGACTCCTCTAACCCAATATCAGTCCAACTCCGATTCCGCAAGAATTGGCAGAGTTTCAGACTTTTAGAGAGAAATGGATCAATTCCGATTCCGACTTTAAGAACTTTAAATCTTCTACTCCCAACTCCCACGACTTTTTCCAAAAAAATAGTCCGATTCCAACTCTTCGACTCCAACTGCACAACCCTTGTTTTATATGTGTAGGAAAATGTTCAAAAATTTCTTCCTTTAAGAAGTGTTGCTTTAAATGTTCGTTCATGGTTACACGCCCCCTCCCCTCCCTTCCACTCCCATTCTTTTGGAGTATTAAAAGACATCTAGTATTTAATATACGTAGAAATAAATGGGGGGATCCACACCGACTTCAAAAAGGAGGCGGTTATCAGTTCATTCCGTATCTATGTTTTTTGTTATAGTCTTCCTCTAAGATAAAATGAACCAACCTTACTGTCCCCCGCTCTCAATAAGTCGTTTATTTCAAAAACTCTAATTTTGCTTGAAATACATTCTTAGTGTGTATTTCAAACAGTTATAAATATTTATAATTGAGTTTTGAGTATAATTTGTATAATTCTTTTATGCAATTCCTTTGAAAGTCAATACATACTTAAGGATAATAATTTATTAAGTTTCCTTTGATATTCTTCACTTTTTTTAATTTTATTATTTTTTATTTTATTTTATTTATTTATTTATTTTTTTATGTTTGTACATGTAATCAACTTAGCAAAATTTAACAATTTTTTTATTGATTCGCATTAATTATTAAGTAGCTACTTTCAATTTTTTAAACATTTAGGTGTAAGTTTTAAAGATAACATTAAATTATTTTTTATTAATGTTTATATTTTTGAATTTTAAATGTACACGTTATTTATTCCTTTGCATTACTTAGTTTGGAATGTTAATATTTATTTTTTTTATTCTTCTATTAGCTTTTATTTGACTATTCAAAAATCTTCTTACTTATTAAATTGCTTTTTGTGACTTAATTTCTAGCATTAAAAGATTTTTAGAGTTTATTGTGCAGGAATATGCATTAAATTCGATAATTTGAAGCATTGATGTTTCAGAACATATATGTCTTGCTCTCCATGTATCGATAAAATCGATGTTTTACTTTTGGATATCGATGTTTTGAAACATCGATATTTTGGATTCGATGCATCGATAAAAGCAATGTTTTAATTTTGAACATCGATGTTTTCAAACAAAGATGTTTTTTCATCGATATCGCTCGCCAAAGCCATACAGAAAATGAAAAAGCATATTTTTGTAATTGTCGCTTATCAAACTGTATGAACCACGTAACACGGAAATAATTAAAATTTTACATCATGCTTAATTTAACAGGCTGGCACTACTGGCTGAATTTGAAGATACAGAGAATATGTGTCAATGAATATTTCCGGTGAATCTATTTGGCAGATACGGAATGTTACGCAATACTTGATTTATGACGAAACTTTTAACACTTTACGATTAATTACGTTCCGACTGCTCTACCTGTCATTCTATTCAGCAACTGCTACAAAGTTTCTAAATGTAAATTAGAACGCTGAATAAATGAGTTTAGACATGTCCCAATGCTCTATAAATATGGAACAAATTGAAGAGTCGAAAATTTATATTTTTAACATAACCATTACAGGGAGGAATAAATGAATTTGCTTGTATCGTGTTCCATTTCTACTTGAACTTAATTTTCGATTTCCTTAATTTCGATCACATTCAACTAATAGTGCAGTAGGGGAAAGTCGGGTAGTATCGGACACCTAAGCCATTTCATTCATAACACTTTTTGTTTTATTTGTAAAGAATTAGTTTTTACACTAAATTATGCTTTACTAAGTTACTTAACATAAATTGTAAACTTTGGTTAAAAAAACATGGAGTCGTATCTTTTAAACAAATTTTTGTCAAACTCTATTTCTGGCCAATTTTAAATTTTGGAGGGTTGTATCGGACAAAACATTAAAACGTTGAAATAAAAACAAATAGTTCAGAAATAACATATGTGCAAAAACAAAATGAAACGAACAAAGTAGTTGGTTACTTAGAGTAGTATACTTTCTTTGTTTTCCCGTAAAGTTTTGATCCTATCACCCACTTTTTGGAACTAAATATCTTTCACTAGCTTCTCTAATTGTCATTTTATTAATTCCAATTTTTTCAATGGCTTCTTTTATATTTGTTTTCTCATCCCATTTATGTCGTGATTTTTCCATTTCAACCTATTGTACAAAGAAAAACACCGCCAGTATTTTATTTTGGTGCCAGTAACTTTGTCCGATACAACCCGACTGTAAAGCTACAGTTGTTTAACCACCACTAGCTTATTATTTAAGCTAGACACTTTTATAGCTCATAATACTTAGATTAATATACTATCAGTCTAAAGGTATAACAATGAAACAATATAACTTACTCTATGTGTAAATATATGCCCCAGAAGTTAAGTTCGTGCACTGCAATTCTCTCAACAAACAAACAACTAGCTTCGCACACCAGAATGAACGGTTGATTTGAACCAATATGGCGTCTATGGCTTTCTTCCCCAATATGGCACACTATGTTGACCCAGTACGTGCTGCCCCTGGTGGCGGAATTAAGAAGCAGCCCTTGTGCGATACTACCCGCTGTCCGATACTAAACGACCTTCTCCTAGTGACTGAATTTTAGCACTCTTTTTTGGAATTTATTTATCCATAATGCTACTATCAGAAACATTTATATATCTCAAAATTAAAAATACGTATTGTATTTTATAACAGATTTAAAGAAAAACAATATTAGAGGTAAACGTTTCTGATTTATCTGTACCTCAAAGCCAGGCGAACGAATCAGTCACGTTATCAGTACATTTCATGAGAGCATAAGAACGTTCGTCCAGTGCATATAAAGTTTGGTACTCACGCTCTTACAACACTGATAGATAATTGTGAGATTGTCTTTCATTGGAATACCGTTGTTACGGCTCAATGCGAAATAAAATGAGGTCATTTCCAAAATTTTAAAAGTATTTTTTTCTGAAAGAACATGCTTAAAAACATAGGATTTGACCATTTTAAAATTTGACAAAGTTCAATATTTTTAAAAATTTATTTCAATCGGTGCGCAGATTCAATTTCATTTTTTACGCTTCTGCACATGACAGCTCAAGTGATGAAATGCCATTTACTGATGCCATTAGCGCAGATTGCAATATTTAATTCACTTCTTTACTCACATGTACTGGCAACGATATGGTTGATAGCAAGCGTAGAGCGCAATGTTTAATTCGCTTCTGAATTATCTTAATCTGGAAATGCGATAGACAGCAAGCGTAAGCATTCAGCGCGCTAGTGGAATAGCGCTCCAAAGTTCATCACCTGTGACGTCCTAATGACCACGCTTTAGTTGAAAAATCGGACATTTAAAAAAAATAATTAAACTAAACGTATTGCAAATGAAAGTTTTTTCTCGCTCCAAGTTTTTTGTGCTTATTCTATCAACCTCAGTGAGTAAAAGTAGTACTTTTGACTGATGGAAACAACCCCATTCTGCAGAAAACACGACAATAACCCAGAAATCTCCATTTTTTATTTTAACGTTAGTCTGTTTCTGAGGTACAGATACAAACAGCTCTAATGTATTATAGGGTGGTTAAAATTAAAGAGGTCTGGAAAACGAGCTGCTATTGATTGAGAAGCCTCTTTTATTTTCGCTACACTTTATTTCCCTATTACGGAAGTGCAGAATAACTTCATTTATCCGGGCTAATTCGGACCAAAGGCAATCCGGATAAACAAAAGCATGGATAATCCAGGAAGTATGGAAAAAAACAAATTACAGTTGACTCTCGTTTTACGCGGGTGTTACTTTCCACGGAAATGCCGCGTAAATCGAAACCGCGTAAATTAAAACCTAATACTGGTGTTAAAATAGGGGTTTGATTCCGTAGATAACAAAATACTTCATTCTATTGATGACTAATTGTATACTAAGTTTAATGTGCACTTTTATCGACTTTTATGCACAACATGCATAAAGAAAACATAAATTAATTTCGTATTCTGTTTATAAAGAGGAGCTGGCTATGATAGTCTTTTGACAGTCATTAAGAATTTTTCTCTAATTCTTTGCAGAGCATTTACCCATCCATGATCATTTGCGTCATTTCCATGATAGAATCTTCCTTCACTAACAAATGAGAAAGATCATTTCTATTGTCTAGGAATGGCTCAAAATTTTCAATGTGACCGTTTTAGGTTGTGCGTCACGAACGTTGGTATCTTCGTTGGTTTTCGTCTCCTTTGTCACTCCTAAAAACTCTTTTTCCAGTGAGTTTAATAACTTTACTTCTGGGAAGAGCTCTGGAACCAATCGCATAAAATGTCTCCAGTGGCCCAAGCTCGATTACACTAGTCAACATCAAAAATGCATCCGGCTCAAAAATAGCAATTTCCGAAATATTTTGCTTCGCTGAACACGAAAATCACCATAAAAAGTTGAGATTAGATCTGGTTTTCAAGATACAGGGCCAGCTAGGAGAGTGAATTCTTAGTAATGCTCTTTTTACCTGGCAGATAGAACTCCCCCCCCCCCAATGGGAATGACTGTCTTCTGAACTTCGACCCTAGGGTGTGATAAAAAATTTTACTGCATTAAAACCAAAGTGGACTAAAAGAAATTTAAATTGTGGAAAGAAAAAATGGTCAAAATCAGCCAAAATTTGGAGTTCTAGGTAAAACCACCCATTTCTGCTTCCACCCATGCTCATTCTGCTGGGAATAATGAAGAACTTCGTGAAACTGAACAAAGACAATTTTACAATACCTTAGCGGGAAATTTGCAAGATATATTGAAGCTAAGGTTAAGGAGAGAATTTTTAACGGCCCGACAAATACGCGCAATAATGAAAATCAGTGTTTTTGAGAGAGAAAAAATTGCAAGGGGGAGAAAAAAAAACCTCTAGGAAGCTTTTAAGAATATAATACAAGTATTTCTAAGCAGTAGAGAAGACTAGAACTAAAAAAAACGTTGGTCAAACAACCCCTGCAGAAGTTCTGTGACCATTGATGAATGATGTTTCTCTGAAACTCTATTTTGTTCACTTTTTCCTGGATATTTTGTTGAAAAACTAAAGCTATGAGCAGTGAGCATGAGAAAAGGTTTCACCAAGATATCTATACAATGGAATGCAGATATCAGGGTCATGGGCTGAGTTAATGCTCACCAAATGCTGCTGAACTCTTATAAGAGATAGTCCTTCTTTAACGCGCAGAAAACAATCGAAAATGAAGTGTTAGCAGCAATAAGCCAAAAGCGACCACTGCTTTCCAAACTTATTAGCATTGTTTAGTAAAACAGGACCTATTTCGTAACATTTATTGCACAGGATTTTTTTTTCCTTTATAAGATTACCTTCAAATCAATGTGTGGTTGTTTTGCATCTTTCTCCAGTGGGCTTTCATGTACAGTAAAACCTGTCTACAGCGATACTGTTGGGACCTAACAAAATATTGTTGTAGGCAGGTTGTCCTTATAGACAGTTTGATTATTTATGTTGACATTTTTGCTAAGACAAAGGAAAATATCATTATAGACGGGTTTATAGTTATAGACAGTATTGTTGTAGATATGTTTCACTGTATCTTGAAAACAAAAGCTAATAAAAAAAATCTACTACCATATTCGTATTTTCGACCCAAAATTAGTAGGAATTGACTATTTGAAACCAGGATGCAGATAAAATGTCCTTTTTTGTTGACTAGTGCTATTAACATGCCAAAATGCAGTTGATTATGCGCAATCTGCAATCTTAGGAGTTTGGATTTTGAAAAAGGGGAAAATTTTATCTGTTTGCATTACCGCATCCGCGTAAAACCGAAACTCACCAGCGTAAAATAAAATAAAGGCGTCAAATCTTAAACCGCGTATAATTGAAACCGCGTAAAATAAACCCGCGTAAAACGAGGATCTACTGTAAATTCTTACCTGTAAATAAGTAGATGCACTTTTTGTTACTGCAATAAAAAAAGCACTGCTTTGGTAATGAAATTACATAAGATTGTTTCACACAATCTACACTTTATCATGTATATTATTCAATCTAACACCTTGATCAGTTATAGTTCAGCTGAAGGACGCATACAAGGGAGGTGCGGTGGGGGCGATCGCCCCCTTCTTGAGCCGAGGTACCGGAACTTTCTACAGGTATATTTACGTTTATAACATTTCAAAAACGCGATTTTACATAATCTTCCATGGCATAAGAAGAAATGGAGCTCTTCCCCAAAATTCGTCTTGAAAACGAAATCGTAGTCCATTTCTTATTACTCTAGTCTAGAGATAGGGACCGGAACTTTCTACAGGATTTTTCTGAAATTGAAGTTCCAAAGCCTCAATTTTAGGCGATCTTACACTCCTCCAAAAATTTTTAGAAATTGAAGTTCCAAAGAATAAAGATCAAAAAATAATCACCTCCTCCTTCAAAAATTTCTGGATCCGTCCTTGCTTCAGCTGCACTTTTCACTCCAGGCACCCCGGTATTCCCACTATTTACGGTTTAACCAGTTGCATGGGACCCTGAAGGCAGCTCTGGTTTTGCGTCCAGCCAGAAACGGAGCAATCTCTGGTCCAGCACCCCCCAGAGGCAGCTTTTCACTTAGTGACCACTAGCATATTTAACGTCCCCAGTCCCCAATAATGAAGAAGGTGGATCTTTGACCGGCTAAGGTCGAACCCGAGATAGTTCAGCTGCAGTGGTGTCGGTCTGACGCTCCAAGTACGCCATTTTATTTGTTAGATTGCTGTAATTAATTGCGCAATCTATGCAGGAGTTGTCAGTTTGATCAAAATAAAAGCAAATGTTTCGCGTACTCTTAGTTCAGCTATCATAAGTTAAATGTATTATTTGTATGAATATAAACCTTCTTAACAACTTTATAAATTTGATTCGAATATACGGATGCTGGATAAACAAGGTTCTAATATAACACAAAAAAAAATTTAACTTGATACTATATACTATTGTCAGTGGTCACGCAACTGCAGACGCAGTAGGTTTTTCTTTTAGGTAACGTAGCGTTTTACTATCACAAACACAAGTTTACTCTTTCACCACTCCATTTAGCACCTTTTTCATACATGGAAGTCAACAATTTAGTTTAAAATCGTAGAAAGTGCGGCATAAGACACCAGCTCTACCGTTAACAGTTATTCAAAATGTTTGTTTCTTTACTGTGCTGCTTAAGAAAAAATAAGTTGTTGGTTTGCTTTTTAAACAAGAAACACTTGAAGTGACATATTTGTACGTGGAGGTAGCGGTTTTTTTGTGCATTCATTCCATAGAAAAAAACATATTTGAGCACAATGCTACTTTTCATAATAAGTTTTGGTAAAATCAAAGCAAAAATTTTTACGAATACACCACACAATAAAAAATCTGACAAAAGCAAAGTCTTCTTTTTTTGAATCCATTGCATCAGAAATTTTACTGAAAAAAAAATCTTGTTACACTGTCGTAAGTTATCTAACCTAAAGCATAGCAAAAATACGAGTAAATGAGAAACCACATCAATGCTATGTAATAAAACTAATTATTAAATTTACAGTAATGAAACAAACAACGAAAAAAAAAATACCTTATTCATCAGAAAAGGTTTCCAACCATGTCATCTTCTCCATCGAAAAAAGAAACTCTTTTTTTTTAATTTATCAACATCAAACATGTTCTTAATGAAAAAAACTTTTAATATTACCAAACATGTCTCCACTTTTGTTTCCTCAAGAGGAGGCTTCGATTTTTCAATCAATTGAAGTTTATAATTAACTTTTGTGTTTGTTATTCTCTTAAGTATTGCTGACATTTTTCTAATTAAAGTATATTTACTTAACAAATAAAAGACGGCTATCGTTCAGCGATGATTAAAGAATTTTTAATATTTCCGATATGAAGCCTGTTTGCCTTTATGCAACATTGAAATCTATCTTAATTCCGTTAAAAAAAAAAAAAAAATACCAGATTAAATCATCGCCTATTTCAATGGAAGTCGTGCAACTGGAATATCGGTTTTAATCAGCAAATGAAGCCAAACTGGGGCTGTTGATCACTAAAAGCAGTGTAAATTTGATGTCCTAACAAAACCCATATCGGTATATTTGTATTTAAGTAAAATTCTAAGTACATTCACGTTTAAACAAGCAATTGTGTATATATGCACTTCTCCTTTTCCCTTGCTTTTGCGTCATTCAGTTAGAAAAACTTTGACTCCATATTTAGACTTAAGTCTTGAAATGGCAATGACTGCTCATATCCTAATAGTGATTAACAACTATGACACAACAACTATAGCATCGTGTAAACTTTGGTCATTGGAGTTCAACTTCAACAAGCCAAGTCATAAATTAAGGGCGAGTTAGGATTACTTTTGTCTTTTAAAGCTCGAAATTTATTCTTGACTCTCTTGATCACAAAGTTCTAGGAAATTTGACAGTTTATTGACAACTTCATGGAGCTACATTAATTTATTTTGAATCAATTTCATTCAGCTGCTCATGAAGTCTTGAAAATGCGTTAAAGGCTTCGCTAAATGTTCAGGAGGCACTGTTTGAAATCCAGACAAAAAAGATGAAATTTTTGCAGTAACCATTTGATTTTCTCAATTTTTTTGTACTTGAACATGAGACCCAGAAATGTACTGTAGTGTCAGTACAAAACTACTAGAAACAAAAACAGTACAAACACATTCAAGAAAAACAAGGATTAGAAAATGCGAAATTACAACAATCAAAGCTTGAAAAGAAACAAAATGAATTACTTGAATAAAGGACTGATACGTCGTCAAGAAGAAGACCAACCCCTTAATTCATAAGGCCTTTTCTGTTTAGCACGAGGGAATTTCCAAAAATCGTGCTACCTCAAGTAAGGGCTGGTCTTCCACCTGACAACGCATCAGTCACTTATTCACGTATTTCATTTTGTTTCCTTCCTAACTTTGTTTTTGGTGATTTGGCAGTCTCTATTTTTGAATCGATACCTCGAACCTCTTGGACCGGGAAAAAATTCGAGATATCAAGTTTTTGAGTTAATCAAGGTTTTGAAAAAATTACGCTAATAACTCTCACAATTACACACACTTACGCTTTATGCATTTGTATATGTACTGTGGGACCAGTTCAAATTACGATCAATAAGTTAGTCTTCAATATTTTACTAAATTTGAAATTTCATAGTTGTCGAAAGTGCCACAGGATGCGATTTTGAAATGAACAACAATTTCAACTTTGATTTTTCACCTAAAAATTTTAAAAGTCTAATTTTAACTACAACCAGTAGCTCCCCACATTCAAAAAGTTTTCAGCACCCACTTTGTAAGAGTTAAAACAGCAGAATGTTGAAAATGAGGAACAAATTTTCCATTTTCGCTTGAAAACTGACAAAAAATAGAACCCCTGTCCTCAAAGTGAACAACATATTCGAAAGAAAAGCACAAAAATTCTAAACTATGGAGAAGATACTAAGATAAAAATAATTACATTATATTCCCTCATACCCACACTTTCCTATTATCTTACCCCAGTCCCCTATTCTCAAAATTTCCAAGAAAAGGGATAAAAAGCGTTAAGCAATTCTCTGAAACTAGTTTTACTATAAAAAATGCCTAAACAAACGACAATGGGCCGTGGTAGCCCGATCGGTAGAGTGTCGGATTCGGGGCCGGAAGGTCCTGAGTTCGAACCTCGATGGTCGAAGACCCACCGTCGTCATTAAAGGGGACTGGGCGACGTTAAATATGCTAGTGGTCTCAATGTCCTCCAAGTGAAACGATACCTCTGGGGGTGCCAGCACCAGGTAGCTATTAGCTCCTGGTCTAGTTCTAAATTCTCATTAACTGTTCGATCCGGTGATGGTGCTGCCATCTATCGGTATAAAAAATAATGAAGGCAAGGCACTTAGTATGCAGTCCTCGACATAAATACAGTTGTAGTCAGTTGTGACTCGGAATCGGAATCGTAACCAAACGACAATGAGGCAGTGAGAAGCAAAAGGATGTAAGTGGCAAAATTAAAAATTTGGAGATAACCAGTGCACATGGTAGGTGAACCCTCTCCTCTGTCTTGGGGCAAGAGATGGTACTAGTAGCCCTGGTAGTTGCTGCTATACAGCATGATTTAGAAAAAAAATTTCAATGAAAGTCTACCCAAGATGTTATCTTTAAACGCGTTTTACTCAAAACTTGAAAATGCCCACATAAAGGGTGTCCCAAAATTAACGCAAGATTTGAATTTGCCGCCATTTTTGCAATAAATGGTTGGCAACCCTGAAAAAAGAACAATTTGACAGCTGAGAGTTTAGGGTAATCAAAAATGGAGCGTTATACGATACAATAACGCGCTTTCATTTTTGAACAATTGTTTCAAAAATAATGGAAGTTGAGGCTGGTCAAGCAGTTACTGTTATTGACGCTCGGTATCGCAACACGGTAATGCACGGGTGGTTGTGGGCTTGTTGACATAGACCTTTGAATTCAAATAACCCCATAAGAAGAAATTTAAAAATGTTAAATCACACGATCTAGGGTGCCAATTCTGATGACCGAAATGAGAGAGTACGCGACTAGGAAATGCCTTATGCAGTAATTGAAATGTTTCACTCTCTCTAGCTGTATGGTACAATAACACCCCATTTTTACTAACCCTAAACTCTCAACTGTCAAATTGTTCTTTTTACATGGCTGCCAACAATTTATGGAAAAAATGGTGGCAAATTCAAATCTTGCGTTAATTTTGGGACACCCTTTACATCCCTTTGCTTCTCACTGCATCAATTTGAACTTGTTTCTGAGCAAAAATTTCGACGTATCAAGGGTTTCAAAAAATAAATTTCGAGATAACTATGAAAAATACATAGGAGTTTTTATGGAAAATGAAGGGAAATTTTTTTTCGAGACATCAATTGTTTCGAGATAAGGAGGTTCGATATATCAAGATATAAAAATGTATATCAAGTAATGTATATCTCAAAATGTCTCTGAAAAGAAGAAATGTCTCTCTTCAGTTCTCAATTCATTTGCAGAAGTGTGATTTTTATGCACATATATGCACCTTATTTCACGTAATCACCTTATTCACATAAGTGCAACTTTTAAATGGTATATATTCGAATATAAGGAATCATTATGGTTTATCTCCGAAAATATAGCAATTCAAACCTAATTTTCTTTACCAATAATAAATCTGAAAGTCTGGATCTCTGTCTCTCTGTCTTGATGTCTGTTACGCGCATAGCGCTTAGACTATTCGGCCGATTTTCATGAAATTTGGCACACATTTGATTCGTAGCATAGAGGGGAGCACCTTGAAGCAATTTTTGGAAATTCGATTTTGTTCTTTTCTATTCCAATTTTAAGCACATTTTACCGAGGGAATTATCATAAGGTGAACGAGTTAATTATCATAACATCATCGAGCTAATTATTATAACGGGTACGAGCAAATTACCATAACATGGGCGAGCAAATGAACATAGCAAATTGGCAAGAAATTCATCATTCATTATTTGTAAATGTACAGTCGAACCAAATGACCTTTTCATTTTCTACTACGGGCAAAGCCGTGCGGGTACCGCTAGTCGGAAATAAAGTGCAATTATGTGCGTAAAAATCACGACCGTGCAAATGGAGAGAGCATTAGAATATCTGTAGCTTTATTGTACGGATCTACAGTTTATATTTATTTCCAAATGTTTAAATGTGCATATTGTTTAGAAAAAACCTCCTTTAACTTGTTTATTTTTGAATTTCTACTAAACATTTACACTTTTATGTTTGTTGTCGTTCTTCATTGAAACAGTGTCGCACACTAAACTGAACTAATTCAAATCAGCTTCAGAGTCGTAAATATTGATTCAGGGATTAAGCAGTGACTTAGATACAATTCATGCGGCGGTGGACTGAGAAATGCGGTAGTTGGCATCATGAGGACAAAAACCGTGTTTGATCGTGTGTTGTCGCAAGACAAATTGAATCATTCAAGTTGCAAACATAATCAATTAATATAAACAGCCCGAACCGTCTTTACTGAAACTGCAATGGAGTTGTTTCCTTCAGTCAAAAGTAGGGGAATGCGGGGCAAAGTGAGATGGTTAAGATGACTGAGTTTTTTCAAAATGAACAAATCGGAAATTTGTTTTGAAAATTACAGTACCACAAAGAAAGAATTTTGTGTTTTATAATAAAACTTGTGTCGAAACAGTATTTTTTATTTTTGGCAACTAATTTGAGTCTTCAAAAAAAAGTGGAAAATTTTCACTTTTTTTTTTTCCATTGGGCAAAGTGAAAAATGCAATATTTTTCTAATGAAATATTTTCTATTCGATTACAAAGCATATTTTTAACACGCTTTCATTAGCTTCACCTGTATGTATGTATGTATGTATGTATGTATCTTGTAATGGAATCTTGCAGCTCAAATTTCGCCCACTTCCTGCGATCGGTTTCTTTTGAAATTTGGCACGCGATCTCAGACCCGATGACAATGCAATATTCTATAATCAAATTAATTAATTAACCCTTTTAATTGTTAGTTTTCTCCAATTTTAATCAATATTTTGGCATAAATCCAACAATGTGAAAAAGGAAAAATTTTAAAAAATACATCAAAAAATGCTCGCAAAAATTATTTAAAAATATCTACAAAAACCTTTCATTTTTCTGCATCAGACAAAATTTGTTCCAATGTTCCAAGGTAATAAGAACATGAAATATAGTTGTTTTTAACTAATTTCATGCCAAAATTTAGGTGAGCCTTCAATTGGAAATTCATTGCTGATCAGACCATTGTTGAACAAAACTTTTATTCAAATGCATCTCAAATTTTCAAAGTAATATAAATATGATTCCTGCAAACATACATCGATGACTCACTTCGATGTAGTAGCTTCCCATCGGGGTGCCCTTGTCTTAACTTTATGATATTACCTCGCACTCGTTTTATAAATAATTTCGTCACCTGATAATTCTCCAACATAAGACTAAAAAGCAGAAAAATAAAATAATAGTTTAAAAAACTAAAAAAACCCGCTTTCGTAGCAAAATGAACTAAAAAGTGAAAAATAACCTTTGGATGATAGTATTTGACCAATCACTTAATTTTAATGTAATACAAAAAAGCGTGGGGATCTTCTTATCAGTTGTCTTGAATTTCTTCCATTTGTTGTCCAAGCAAAAATGTAAATAGACAGACAGCCCCCCCACGCTTTTTTGTATTACATTAAAATTAAGTGATTGGTCAACTACTATCATCCAAAGGTTATTTTTCACTTTTTAGTTCATTTTGCAACGAAAGCGTGTTTTTTTAGTTTTTTAAACTATTATTTTATTTATCAAAAAAATCTATAAATAAAAGGTTGAATGAATAAATGAAAAGGTAATGAAACAATAAACGAATAATTAAATGAATAAATCAATTAATGTATGAAGAAAAATAAATGAGCGAGTAAAGGAATGAATGAATAAGAAAATAAGTGAATGAATGATCAAATATAAGTGAATAACTAAGGGAAGGAATGTAAATGAATTAATAAAGGAAAACGAAAGTGATTTATATTAAATGATTGAGCGAGTAAATGAAACAAACTAAACTAAACCAATACTGCATTAAATATTAGAAGGGCTCAATTCATATTTAAAATGTTAATAACAAGAACTTTATTATATCGTGGCAACAAAAATAATTTTTGACTTACAGCAAAATACTACAATATCAGTAAAAAAAATTTAAAATTGCCTATATTACCAAATGCTTTAATCTTCGGCGGTATTTTTTCCCTGACTGGAATAGATTACATATAGTACTATATTGTTAAAATAATACCAGGTAGGTGGAGCTAAAAGAAGAGTAAATATTTCACCGTTTCACTTTGCCCCGCTAGTTCACTTTGGTCCATATTCCCCTACTACCTTTAGTCACTGAAATTGATAAAATAAGCAATAAAAAAATTTAAAAAAAAAAAATAGAACCGACTTCAAAATTGCTCTAAAAAGTGAAAAATAATTTTATTCTTTAAACACCATCGATAATACTTTTAAACATAATTTTTGAAGTTGGCGCAAAAACGATCGATAAAATCATTCACAGCCATAACTCAACTACAAGTATAAATTTAACCAGGTCCAGCTTCTTCACTACCACATGCATTACGCATTGATGACAGCCTATTTGAGTAACGATACAAATGTTTCGTTCCTAACTTTGGATGACTTTTTGATAAAAATATGAACGAAGCATGGTTACAATGGATTTTACTTTTTGTTTTTGCGCCAACTTCAAAAATTATGCTTAAAAGTATTATCGATGGTGTTTAAAGAATAAAATTATTTTTCACTTTTTAGAGCAATTTTGAAGTCGGTTCTATTTTTTTTTTTTTTTTCAAATTTTTTTTATTTCATTCCTTTTAGTGTAAATGTAGATATTTCAGTAAAAGTAAGAAGTTACCTTGTAAGAAGTTCGGCTCTATATCACTGTATTGCTGTAGAAAAGCCTTTATTCAAAATTTTCATTACAATTACTATTAATGTTACTGTTATATGGCACCGAACTTTTATAACAATGAGTTTCATATTGTCGCGTAGATGAAGATAGCAAAGACAATGTGAAAGCCAAATGAAGCGAATACTCGTTAGTCTCAACTCGAGATCTTTATTCAGAATCACGAATGAACGTTACATCTCCTTATAAACAACTTGAGAAAGTGCTGGAACTTTCCAGACTTGGAAAGATACAGAAATTAATAGAACATTCGAGAAAATACGGGAAACAGTAGAAACGAAATTTTAGTAAAATTCACTGTGTCCTAGCCGGGATTTGAACCCGGGTCGCTCGTGTGGGAGGCGAGAATTCTACCACTGAGCCACCGTTATCCACGGATGAAAAGTGCGAACTTCGCTACAATATCATTTAATAGGGAAATTGCATAAAATTTACTGTTTTTTGCCCATAACTTTTTTTCTAAAGAACAAATACGATCAAACAAAGTAATGGGACCTAAGTTGAGCCATCCCCTATCCATTAAAAAAAGAATCATCAAAATCGGTTCACTAGGTGAGACGCTATGAGTGGACAAACAAAAAAAAAACATACATACGGTATGAACTGATAACAGCCTCCTTTTTGAAGTCGGTTAAAAATAATATGGACCCAGAAAATACTTTAATTTTCCCAACAGTTATTTTTTAATTAATTTTTAAAATGTCCGATTTTTCCTACAAAGCGTGGTCTTTATGACGTCACAAATAATGTACTTTTGGCGCATCTGTCTGCTGCGATTCCACGTTATGATAATCACGAAGCGAATTAAATATTGCGCTCTACGCTTGCTATCAACCATATGGTTGCCAGTACACGTGAGTAAAGACGCAGATTAAATATTACTTTCTGCGAATGGCAACAGTGAATGGCATTTCATCATTTGTGATGTCATCGGCAGAAGCGTAAACAATAAAAGCGCACCGATTTAAGTAATTTTTTAAAAATATTAAACTTAGTCAAATTATTTAAAAAATAGTCAGAGCCTATGTTTTTAAGAAAGACATAATTCTTTCAGAAAAAAAGACTTTTAAAATTTTGGAAACGACCCCATTCTTGCCGAACTTTGATTTGAACCACACGGCCAGGATATTTAATCGTGTCTGACAATATTCGGTGGGGTGTAAGTTTTGGTTACTGCTCTAACTTAAGGAAAAATATGAATAGCTAGGCAAATTCATATATGTATGCCTCAATTGCCAAATCGATTAACTCCACTTTAAAAAAAAAATCCTCATTTCTGCTTTAATAGTGCTTTATAAATGCTTATCATATGAATTAGTTTTGGTTCAGTAGATTTCTCACCATGTGATATTTTGACTGTAGCTGATATTTTGAATCTTCAAATTTTAAAACGTTAATTTTTGAAATTACATTTATTTTAAATGAAAATTAAACACACACCGCACACACGCGCGCTCACGTAAAAACGTACCAAATTTCTTTTGCATTTTTTAAGTTTTCACTTCTGTCGACAATCCAATGACTGCTATTTTTTCCCGAACTTCGGCCCAAAAAGCAAATGCATAACCAAGTTACATTAATTTTAAAATAGCAAGAAGCAGTAGACACGCTTGTTTTATATACTTAATGTCTTTCTAATTCAATACAACTTTTCGTTGCTCAATATTTTCTTCTCCAATATAACAACAAATTATTTTTACATTTTCAAGAAATTAACGATGCACTTAAAGTGCTTCATTATGTCAAAACAAATTAACAAGGTTATGAATTCAGATTTTATCTTATCTTTTGCACTTGAATAAATTATTCTCGAAGAAAAAAAAATCATTAATTAATTATGAAGTTAAACAAACCTTTTACTTTTCAGTTAAGTGCCTCATTCATAGTCTTTTTGAAGAAACTTATTTATTACTTAATGTAATAAATAACAAAACTAAATATTTTAAATGTCATTACGGAACGCTCGTAAAAAAAGCTCGTACATGCTTGTAAACAATTTTATGGAGTGAACAGCTTTTACGAGGTTTTCAAGATGAATTATTTCTTTTTGTTCCGATTGAATATTTTTCTAAAATTACAACTCTTAAGATTTTCTTTTAGAAAACCGAGTGTTTTGAATATTTATCGTTAGACCTCTTCGAAAGCTTGTATTTAGCTGCTTTTGTTACAGGGAATTTGTAAGCACACTTAAGATTAAAGTTTAAAGTTTCAATTATATTTAACTCGTTCAAAAAATTATTCTCGAATAGATACAGAAATTAAAAAACTCGACTTTTACTTTCAAGGAAACTCTTGTACTCTCACAAAGAATTATAATTAAGAAAGAAAATGTTTCAAATAAAATATAAAACGTCATTTGTTCTCTATCAACAAGTTTTCTCGGGCCAAATCGCTCAAATCCCTTTTATATCCCCAACATTTGTATTGTAAAGAACAAAGATTCAGCGTTTCACCAAAATTCCTGTTTCTTCACGGACCTTCAAGAAGATGCACCGTTTTCCTGGTTCAGTCAAAATGGTTGCGCCAAATAAATTCTTACCTTCACCAACATCACAGTTCAACTCAGGGAGTGGCAATTGTATCACATCGAGTGAAGAAATTTCGTCAATCATTTTGCAATGAGAGGTATATTAGTCAGTTTTATTACTAGCTTTTTACTTCCTTTTCCAAAAAAGGAAGTATTGTATTCGCGAAAAAATTTTTAACTCAAAATTCGGCCTTAAATTCCAATTTGCTCACCCCAGAATGAATGTTGAGTTTTTCTTTCAACCCGACCACACGTGGATAGGTGCCTAAAAACGTATAGACACGCGAAATATCCATTTTCACGATTCCCGAGTTAGTTACAACGAGTTTTCTCGTGATGTATGTATGTACGTGTGTATGTATGTGCGTATGTGCGGGTGTGCGTATGTGCGGGTGTGTGTATGTGCGGATGTGCGTATGTGTGGATGTGCGTATGTGTGGATGTGCGTATGTGCGTATGTATGTCGCATAAATCAAGAACAGTATGTCCTAGAAAGTTGAAATTTGGTATGTAGACTTCTAGCGGGGTCTAGTTGTGCACCTCCCCTTTTGGCTGCATTCGGGTGTTCTTAAAGGGGTCTTTTGCGCCTTTTTTGGGGGGAAATCATTGTTAATTTCGATGGAAACTCAAGTGGTGTTATAATTTGGTGGACACTTGGCGATATATCGCCAGTCTTTTGGTCGCCAAGTTTTGTCGCCAACTTGGCAACAAATTTGGCGATATTTTTTTAAATCTGGTTTCAATTTTCCCATTGTTGGTGATATTTAAAAAGTAATCTATTGAATCACCTTAAAATTGCCAATAATGGGGAAATGACATTAAATTGGAGTAAAAGGAAGTCATGTGATGCACACATCAGCTCGTTTATGTGTAATATTATACGTGGTGCTGTTAGCGGGAGACCCTTCGATTACGGCTTTTCGTAACATTCGGAATCTCAATGAGTTTTAGTTAGCAAATTTCGGAGGTTGTGTAAAATTGTTATACATTTTTTTTTAATTTTTTATTTTCGAAGATTTGACCCCAGAACCATTCAGAACAGCAAACGTCGACAAAAACACATATCCAAGTCTGAGATCAATAATTGAATTTAAAACTTATTTTTCCAAAGTGGAATAGAGAGAGTATTCTCACATGATGCTTCGTTTAATCTTAAAATTTCACAACTTATATTGTCAATTTCTTTAGTTACTTCTTTAAGATCCTTTTTTGGGGAGGGGATTTTTTTTTTATTTTAGACTGGCAACCGAAGTTACTAATAGTATTTTCGGAGAAAAAATATAAGCTTAATATATATAATAGAACAGCTTTCTCATTTCCTCTTTAATATCTTAAGCAGATATTATCAACAATCTAGCAGGGAAGCATCAATAAAATTGACGTTTCTGCGGGGAAAAAATGTCGATATCTTTTCATAAAACGTCAATTTATGGATTGGAACGGATTAATTTCGTACATTTATAGACTACGCTAGCTGTAATAAATAGTTGTTAACACTATTAAAGTATTGTCTCTTCCAGAAAAGATGTCGACTCCTATTGGTTTCCTTTAAAAAAAAAATTCTGATTTTTCCAGAGTCTTTATTTTTCAAAACATGTCTTAATTCCTGAAGTACAGAATGATGGCAATTTTTTTTTTCTTGTACTTAGAGGACATCTGATTGACTTACCTACTCTGACCTTATGAGGATATCTAATTGATGTACTATTCCGAAACGATGAATGTTAGGAAAATTTATCACATAATGAGTTTACTTTTGACTTTTCTTCTTTAATATGAAACTTATTCGTCACAATGTGCTTTATAAGACGCATAAGTTATCTCGAGAGAAAGATACTTATTTAAAACTGGAGGACCCGGCAAGCGTTGTTCTGTTCAAACTTTGTAAATTGAAAAGTTAAAAACTTTCAATAAACTGACAAGTGTTTTAACTGTTTTTTTTTTTTTTTTTTTTGAAAAAAAAATAAGTAAAAAGAAAATGATTTAAGCTGCTTGGTGTTAAAATGCGTATATTTATTACAACTTGATTTATCTAATGCCCACTAAGCAGTTGTTTTAATAACTATTTTTCCCCCGTACTTGATGGTTTGTTCCTTCAGCTACACTCAAACGATAAAAAGCGTCCTCAAATATTAAGTGTAAAAAAACTAACTACCCATCTAGAACAAACAGGAAATCCCGCCCCCATATGAAAAAGAATAAAACAATCGAAAGGATATCATTTTAAAAAATTATAAAGGTGAAAACAGTTCTTTGAATAAATAGTGAAAATCACTCATCCCTCCCCCCCCCCCCTCCCGTTGTAAAATAAACATATTCTTCAACTAAAATAAAAACCCTTTAAAAACGAAAAGCAATTCTTTGCAATTTGAAATATTTCGCCAAATAAACAAAAAATACAATAAATTACATTAACAATAGCTTTAAAATGTAAACAAATGATCATGCAACTCTATTGCTTATAGCCAAAGTCGCCAAGCCACCACGTTACAGTAATCTAGCCGATCAGTGAGCGAAGTCAACTACGACCGATTAGCAGTCCGATTTTTTGAACGAAAACTTTTAAAACTTCATATATTGCCTAATTTGTCCTTTCCCCCAAAGATAAAGATCTTCCGGGGATATTTCGATTATTGGGAATCTGGCGATCTTTTTTTATTGGCGTCAATTTTTGGCTCCAGCGCCTGCGCGAAAGGTATTTTTCGTTGCAAAGCTAAAAAAAGAGAACGGAAACATCTATTTACTACTATAAATCAGCAGGGTTACCAAAATAAAGTTATTAACGCCAAAAATGAGACGACCGCGCCAGATTCATAATTATAGAAATATCCCCGATCTTCCACTGCACTGATCTTTTGTGTACAGAACTACCCCGTTGTAATTTATCTGAACAAAAATAAAATTTGTTTCGTTTTTAAATTCCATCATCTTTTCCTTTAACAATGTACTGATTAGTTTGATAATCCTTAAAGTAATCTTGACATTGGTGCCAAAACTGAGATGGATTTTAGCCGAGAAACAAATGCTGCTAGGTACGGTACTTTCGGATCATTTGGTAGGAAAACCTAAAGCACCGATCCGGTCACATGGTTTAACTGGTTTAACTACGACGAAAAACATGCGTTTTGCGTGAACCTAGTGAAAGAAACCCGATTTCTTCCAGTACTTTACTTGGAAATAAATCACTGGACCTAAAATCGTTGCTTTCAAGAAATGAAGGCTTCACTCTCTCCCATTATCACAGTAGGAAATTTCATTACAAAAAACAGAGCTGGCTTTCTTATTGTCCTTTGGCAACGGGTTAAATATTTATTTCAATTCTCGCTCAACAATAGGTTAAAATAAATATTAATCATTTGGGAGATATAACCATTCAGTGTTTAAATTAATTAATTATTAACAAAAACGTTTCCGATTCGATACATCGCGCTTCGAAACCATGCTTGCCACAACTTAATTACAGACAAAAAATTTGATCAAAATCGGTCCAGCCGTTTAAAAGCCTTATGGTGACAAACGTCCGCACAGAAGATTTTTATATATTAAGATATTTTATCAATACCTATTGATGGTGCACCAGTTCCAGCAATGAGAATATCAATAGATTTTCATAGTCCACTTCGAAACAAGCAGTATCAAATGTACTCTGGCATTTTGTGTTACTAAACTTTAGATGCTGGTTTAAAAAGATATGAAGGGCAACTTTAGAGTGGTTAAAAAAAAACTTTTTTTCAGCTAGAAGTCCAGGACCCTTTTTTTTTTTTTTTTTTTTTTTTTTTTTGCATTTACTAATAGTATTATGCTGTAAAAGCTTTAGCTTCTTACTCAAATTTTAAGACGGTGCTCAATGACCCCATCATTTAACATTAGTCGTATCGTAGAAAATGCCACAAATTGAGTAATATTTAATTTCCTCAGCTGTTTTTTAGTAAATAATTATTTTATTGCAATATATTTGCATATATCTAGTGTATATTATAGTATGTAGCATTGTTTTTTCTGTTCGATGTATTTTTTAACCACCTCCCCATACTATTGAAGTTTGGGGGAGGGGGTTGAGCACCCTCTTTCAGTTGAAATGGGAAGCTAAAACTCTTCAAGTATAGTGCTATAAAGTACGACAAAACAACGTTAGAAGTAGCACAAATTTGCAAATTTGTGCTACTTCTAACGTTGTTTTGTCTTACTTTACTGTTCAGCACAAAGGTATTTATTTATCTTATAGTGCTATAGTCTAAAAATATTGAGGGGTGTCCCATTACCTAGGAGAAACTTATTTTACATGTATTTTTGAATCATCCTAGGCAACTTGTGACTGATGTTAATAAAAACGCAGTCTGATTCGAACACATTGTTCAAACTTCAGAAATTTCAACCATTTGATTGCACTTTTTCGTACATTCTGATTTGATAGATTTTTTTTAATTTTTAACATGTTTTATAAGCAGTTTTTCGCAACATTCTACGGCAGTTTTAATGAACTTATGTTACGTGATTTTCAATAGATAACTAAATAGACAGGTAAAATAGATACTGAAATAAACTGTGGCAGCGTTGGGATAATTTTTTTTTTTTAAATTCCTGTTAATACGGTGGTCCAAAAAAAGGATTTGGAATCCCCGCTCGATACCTTATTTATACTCTTCATATTAATAAGTTTGCAATGTTTGTAGTAGAAAAACAACCAAACTTTTACTGCCGTATTGAAAACTAGGGATAATTTCCTCAGCTGTTTTTTAGTAAATAAATATTTTATTGCAATGTATTTGCATATATCTAGTGTATATTATAGTATGTAGCATTGTTTTTTCAGTTCGATGTATTTTTTTAACCACCTCCCCATACTATTGAAGTTTGGGGGAGGGGATTGAGCACCCTCTTTCAGCTGAAATGGGAAGCTAAAACTCTTCAAGTATAGTGCTATAGTCTAAAAATATTGAGGGGTGTCCCGTTACCTAGGAGAAACTCATTTTACATGTATTTTTGAATCATCCTAGGCAACTTGTGACTGATGTTAACGAAAACGCAGTCTGATTCGAACTCATTGTTCAAACTTCAGAAATTTCAACCATTTGATTGCGCTTTTTCGTACATTCTGGTTTGATAGATTTTTTTTTATTTTTAACATGTTTTATAAGCAGTTTTTCGCAACATTGTAAAGCAGTTTTAATGAACTTATGTTACGTGATTTTCAATAGATAACTAAATAGACAGGTAAAATAGATACTGAAATAAACTGTGGCAGCGTTGGGATAATTTTTTTTTTTAATTCCTGTTAATACGGTGGTCCAAAAAAAGGATTTGGAATCCCCGCTCGATACCTTATTTATAGTCTTCATATTAATAAGTTTGCAATGTTTGTAGTAGAAAAACAACCAAACTTTTACTGCCGTAATGAAAACTAGGGATAATTTCCTCAGCTGTTTTTTAGTAAATAATTATTTTATTGCAATGTATTTGCATATATCTAGTGTATATTATAATATGTAGCATTGTTTTTTCAGTTCGATGTATTTTTTTAACCACCTTCCCATACTATTGAAGTAACATAACAAGCCCAAAACTGAATTTCGCCCCTGAAATCTGTATTCTTTGATTAGTTTTTAAATTTAAAAATAAAATTATTCACTCTCTTTCTAAAACCCTCGTAGATTCTTCTGTTAAAGCGAAATTAGCTCTGATATATTTTGTATTGCTAGTAACAAAGCCAACAATATGCTTGGGTTCATCAAGAGATCTATTTCAAACAAATCTAAGAAAGTTCTTCTGCCTTTATATAGGAGTTTAGTAAGACCTCATTTGGAGTATGCTGTTCAGTTTTGGTCGCCTTATCTGAAGAAAAATATTTTCGTATTGGAAAGGGTTCAAAAGGGTAACTAAATTAGTAAGGGGACTCTCAGATTTAGATTATGATACCAGACTTAATAGGCTTAACATGTATAGCCTGGAGCAAAGGAGAATCAGAGGGGACATGATTCAGTTATTTAAATTTATCAAAATGAAAGATGTAAATGGATTAAATTTTTGCGGGGAAAGCAGGACAAGGGGTCATTGTTTTAAGCTATTTAAATCTCAGGCTAACTTGGAAATCAGGAAAAACTACTACTTTAGCAGGGTCGTGGGCACTTGGAATAGCTTACCGGAAGAGGCGGTAATGAGCAAGGGAGTGGCTAGCTTTAAGAGGGCCATTGATCTTCATTGGGGACTAATTAATTGACTAGGACCAGCCTAGCTGGGCCCAGAGCCTGTTGCTGGTCGTCACATTTGTATTTGTTTTTGCATTTATAAAACCCTTAATTTAGTTTGCAAAAGTCACTAAATAAAGATAATGCAAATTTTGTGTAGCTTAGCCAACAAACAATATACCTGGGGAATTCTACGAAAATGTCAACCTGATCATCAAAATTTCAGTATTAACAAAACTATAAGTATTGTATATCATTTGAAAGCTTGAAATATATATTTTAAAAATCTACCAAGTTAAATTTTGATTTATAATTTTTCGTATTGAAAATAAGCCGTAAGAGATGCCTACGTCCTTTCCGGATTTTTTGGGGAAAATTCGGCATGTAGAATTCAAATTTTTTCCTAACGGAAATTCTAACTAAAAGAAAAATAGGTTAGTGTATTTTGTTATACTCATAATACAGTTTTATACTGGAAGCTGAAATCGAAAAAAATATCTTTATAGTGTTTCGTTTAGAAACAATCAATTTATGAATGTCAGTCAGTTAACCATGAAAAAGCAACTTTTTTCCCTCAGCATGAAAAGAATTGGTGGAAATTTTCCATAATTAATATTCTCTGCCTACATCAGGAGTATTTAAATGCTGAATAAGTAGAATTGGAAGTTTACATCCGGAACACCGAAGATTCCTCGGTAACTGACTGACATACTTGATACGGTAACTGACTGACATTCTGTTTAACTTTAAAATGGTTGCAATATATTAAATTTAATACTCCTGAAAACAGATTTATTTTATTTTTAGCCTTTTAAGCGATATCAATAAACCCTCTTTAATTTTTTTAAGAATGATAACATATTTTATTTATTTTATTCATTATTTATTCTAATTTAATTTAGTAATGCTTGGGTCTAAATTTCAAAAATAATTGCCTAATATTCAAAAAATACATCAATTCAAAACAGAAGAGGAAAGCATTTTACAGTCAATACAGCCAAAAGACAAATTTACAATATCACAACTTTCACAGGGGGAAAAGAAATTCAAAATATGGGAAGCAACTGCTAATAAATAATATTTCTATGGAGTTTCTTATGATCTACAATATTTGGTAGAAAGACTGATAGATCGTAATAGGGGAGAGTCTAAGGTGAAATTCTTGTAAAAAAGACTTGTTCAATCATATGTGTGGCTAAGACGATGTAGAGGAAATAGAAATAGTTTGCCTTTTATAGCTCAACTAGTATATTGGTTTAATTTTAAAAACTAAGTTTGAAAATCGATTGCTGTGTTAAGACATGGCTTAGTTTGACAAGCGTTTCTTACCGCGACACTTATTGAGTTAAGCCTTTGTTGAGATCAATTGTTATCTGCAGGAGACTTCGCAACTTGAATAGGCACAATTACGAACTGAAACGCGAGACATTCTTTTAAAATTAAAGATTTTCTTAAATTAAAACTAATACTGAAATACGTCCGTTAAAATTTTTGTCAGAAATCTAAAATTGTTCAATATGGATTGTGCAAATTTTCATGAAAACGCTCCAGTGATGGCAGAATTGTCAGGCTATGACCCGGCCAAGGATGCATCAGTAGCTAAAGGCTCAAATGCTGGAAAAAATGACCTCATGATGAAAGAAGTTGGTAAATACATATTGAAAGCCATTGAGGAACTTCAGGGACAGAATGGATCATCGGTGAAAGAAATCAAGAACGTTTTAGCGTCCAAGCATCGACTGAACGTCAAGGAACAGGCAGAAGATATCTCGACTTTCCTCAAAGTTGCCGTAGAGTCTGGTACTTTAACCATAACAGATGGCAAGTACAAGATTGCGGAAAGAGCCAGACGCAGACGTCGAAGCGAAAGTAGGAAAAGGTCTGGTGGCAGACGCAGGACAAGATCAAGAAGATCGGGAGGACGAAAAAGATCGGGATCCAGAAGACGCCGTTCTTCTGGCCGTCGCAAAGCATCTGGACGCCGTCGTTCCACCCGAAGACGAAGATCAAGAAAGCATAAGCACACCCCTGGCGATGAATGCGATATGTAACAAGTTCGCTGCCATGGAGCCAAAGAGACTTTTGCACAATCAAATTACATAGAATCAGATTTGAACTTCTAAAGTATGTTTTAACTCATGTAATGCTCGGGGAGCTTTCATAATTTGTTAAATGTCTCCTTTAAACCTGCATCTGTAAAATCGAAATAAAAATATGCAGTAAAATAAAGAATGCTTTATTACTTGAGTGTAGTCATGGATAGTTTCAGATATGAGGGTTTTGGCACGATTAATAAAAATTCGCTTTGAATTCGATTGCCAAATTGAAAAGTTTGTGGAAGTGACGAAAGACTAGGTTTGATACTGGTTAGTTCAATTTGATGTTCGTGGCCAAAATGTGTCGAAATGTCTTATAGGTCGCCAAAATAATAATAACAATACTAATAGTCGTGATAATCTAATCCTAAAATCGCTCCAAATATTTGCTTTTTAAGGGGGTGTTTCGATAATTGAGAAATTGATGCAGTGGCCAAAATTGTAGTGATAATTAGGTTACTCTTTCGATATCGGTAAAAAAGGAAGAAACATTATCTTCTAAACTAAATTAGTCGAAAAAAAAAAAAAAAGACTCTAAAATCGCTATTTCTGCTACCGAAATCTTCCAGATTCGGTATTCTTCCAGCAGTACTCAATTTGTCGCTTAGAGCAATATTGGTCAAATATAACTCTACTAAGCTCTTTGGTGACTTTTCGAGAATATCATCCAAGATGATCATCAAATTCAGAATTACAGAAAATTCGCTTTTTTAAAACATTTGTTTTTCAATTTTCCACCCACAAAAACATTTTTTTTTTCGAAGTACACTCAGAAAAATTACATTCTTAAAAACGTTGCCAAAAAACTTTCAGCATATTACCACAAAGTAATCTAATCGAAATGCTTGATTAATTATAAGTATGATCGGTAACGGTATGATG